>NW_010425563.1:41097-82512 GCF_000710305.1 Buceros rhinoceros silvestris
AGGGAAAGCAGATATTAAGGCTTGCTGATGCAAAATTGCCTGTATATATAACTTAAGTAGAATTGTTTGAGAGATAGAATTTTATATCCAATAAATATGTCACAATACAGTGGCTATTAAACCAGTATATTTTTAGAAGTAAAAAAAAGATTTCTAAACATAATTCAAATGAAACGTTGTCAGTATCCTAGGATATAGGACTCAAAGAGGCCGTTTCTATTATGTTGTTTCACCACTCACTGCACATTAAGCCATATATAGTTGTTTTGATCTGAATAATAAATAAATGCTCCCCACCTACCATGTCAAAACCAGAAAGCCTTTGTGCACCCCTAACAGACTTAAGGACATCAATACAGAGAACCAACAACTTGACAGTGGAAGAGAAGAACCAAAGTATGAAGATATTGCAGATAAAACAGAGGACAGATAAAAGAACCTGCCCAAAGTCCTATGTCTCCACATTGGCAGGGGAGTAAAATAACTGAAAATTTCCAAGTTAACTTTAGAAACCTCACAAAAATCAGTAATAACTAGTCCAGAAGTTCCTTCTTCTGAGAACACCACTGTCCACATCAGGAAATTCTTTAAGCTTTCTTTGTGAGCAAAGCACACAGGCACAAGAGCACAAGACAGGGATCATCCAAGCTGCACAGGTTACCTCAACATACAAAACCAGTAACATCCCCCACCTCCATAATCTCTAGCCGTTCCTTGATGTCTTAAGAGAAAAATACATGAAATTGCATTTTCTTTGTGCCTCTTAGAAGAAACATCCTTCAGCTGGAGAGGAGTTCCAAAAGTGCTTCCATAAACAATCAAACTGAAGCATTAACTCAAATTAACAGAATATAATTTAATTGTACACAATAAGCTAAACCAGTTCTAAACCAATATAAATACTATTCAGAAAACATGATTAACAACTGTGCTCAAGACACCTTTCAGTCTTTTTGGGGACAACAGGAAACCCAAACCAGGATACGACACCATAAATTTATCAAGCTTTGTCAGAAAAAATATACTGCTCTTTACTTCCTGATATTTTACATAGAAGGCACTTCATTCTATCTAATGGTTTATAAATCAAAGTGGAACAATTTATATAATTTTCATGTTTCACCAGAATTATGCTGTGACTTAAATCTTTACACTCATTACAAAGCGATCCAAATACATTCTGTAAGGTAATCATACTTCCTCTCAAGCTTTGTTTTACAGGGTTAAGTAAGCTACATTTTTTTAATAGTCTCTGCTGGGCCAGTTCTTCATTTCCCAGCCTACTGTTGTTGTTAAACATGCAAGTCCCAGAGAGATGCAATTATTCAAAAGCACACAGACAAAGAATATACTACTGGGACTATGGAAAAATAAATGGAGTACATGGAAGCCCTAAGGTACATGCAAATATCCTAAGGCCCTAGGATTCTAAGATAATTAAAATACTAACACATATTATTTATATAATATTTAATTACCTTTCTTACAAATCACTATAGTGATAAAAATAGAAACCTGAAACTTCAGCTTTGGACAACCAGAACTTGAGATCAAATTTCCCTGTAAGATCATGAATGCCTCAACTTTCATGGAAAATACGAAGAGATGAACGAGGATTTATTCTTTGCTTATCTACAAAAGAACAGCCTCCAGCCACAAACATGAGGAGAACTGAATGTCTTTTCAGTACAGAGGGTGACAATGGGCTGGGTTAATCTTTTCCGACTGCTGATTTTTAAGATTTTCAAGATTAAAGTCTTAAAAGTATTCAGGCCGTGAGTACCTCCTTTTGGTAATTCTCCTCCTTATATGTAAGGAAATAAGTTTACACTCTACAACTTCACAAAAATCTGCACTTTGAAGGCAGTGGCCCCCTGTCATGGTATCAATACCCAGCAGGGTGGTTTGGCAAGTACTCTGACAATTGCCAAACAGCTCCACATTGGGCATCAAAGATCAAGCAAGTAAAAATCCTCAATTTTCCGCTATGTAAGGACAAATTTTACTAAAACCAAGGAAAATTAATGTGGAGAGAGAAATGTTGGTTTCATAACAATTGCATGTGACAGAAATTAGTATTACATAAATTAAACATACTAACAGTTCAAAGTATTTATCCTAGATATAGGGTTCTCACACCCACGTGGTTTTGTAAAATTTCACATTACACTAAGAAAAGGTTTGTGGCCTTCAGAGATTGAGAAAAAAGTCTCAAAAAATCTGCCTGAAGTGATTATCTAAAGACTAAAAACCACACAGAAATCAAAACCAAATAGGGTTTAAGGAAAACATTATATCTAAATTATTTTCTTTGAAGAATTGGGCTTCTGACAAAATTATTTCTTTCATAAAACCGTATCTTGTGAATAAAATGCCGTTTTGTTTAAACAAATGAATATGACCAAAAGGTGTTTAAGGGTTTGGACAAAACTGTAATAACATTTCTGGTGGAAAAATACTTCAGTGGTTCATTATGTGGCATAATACAAGTGTTTGATGGGCTGGTTCCCCCACAGCGACGACATTTCTCATCTGTTCCTTAGCGGGCAGATGAGAGGAGGAATTCCTGGTTTTATCACAATAATCTCCAAGAAAGGAAACTATAGCACAGCTTGGAAGATGTGGCCTTTTCCCACAGAGGAGAATAAAGACATCAACGACATGAAATACAACTTTCAGAAGTATATTACTGGTGGCAATTCCGGTTTGCTTTAATAGGCTTGCCTGCGAGCTGGCCATACAGAGGCAGCTCCCCGCTATGCTCTGTCATCTTTCCTCGGGGGCAGCGATCTTTACCAAAGGAGCGGCAGGCGACAGCTATTAAGGATTTAGGATGTCCCTGTTTAACCTGTTGTGCTATGCAGGCCAGCATCTGAAACCAAGCACATGTGTAAGAATTGTGATGAAAACAACCTAACACAAAGTGTTGGTGAATCAGTTTCCGAGGACTGGATGCAACCTTGCTATTGACTCAGCTAGCAGCAAACAAGTGCTACGGTGCAGAAAATTAATTAGGATGGGATAAATGGGAGCTCTTACTATATTTGCAATGGGATGTCTAATGCAAGAAACACTGCAGAGAGCAAATGAGTTGTTATGTGTAAAGGTCTTGCTCTTTATGGCAGCTGAAAGAGCTAACTAGGAGGCTTCGATGGCAATAGTAAATCTGCTATAATGGCATTTCTGGAAGAATTTAAAATCCATTTTGTTTACAAGCAGATGACAAAACAACAGGCATTTTAATTCTTGTTATTTTTACTGTCTTCCGGTTGCAATGAGACAATTTTGTTATAAGACAGCAAAATCTACATGCACCAGCATTTGGGAAACCATAGGAGAGAACACAAGATTCAAAGAAAGAAAATTAATCCTCCTCCATCTGTTTGTCTCAAAGAAAGGCATATGTCACTTTATCCTATTACTCAGCTCATACTCCAAAAGCTTTTAGTTTCTCTTTGTTCTCTTATCAGTAGTTTTGATTGAGTTTGGTAGTCAAGTGTACAGGCTCCTGTGATTTTAGTCTTCTCTGGGGTTACACACTGATAAGGCCAATAATTGACATTGTTACGCAGCAGCTTCTGCTGAAGAAATAAACATGGAAAGAAAACAGTTTTCTTTGTAGAGAGATGTCTCCAGTGACAGCTGTGAATTACTAACTAAATGGAAGCTCTGCCAGTGCATTTAGTTTAGCAGGTCAGTTAAATTGCTCAGGAAGAACAAGAGTTTTTTCTTTGTTCGTGAAAATCCTTTTTAAATTGAAATGGAGAAAACAGAGAGATCTCTTTGTGGTATTTACTGAAAATAAATAAAAACATTGGTTGATGACTGAAAAATATGTTAAGGTAATCAGAAACTGCTTTTTCTGAAAACTTACAGGAATATAAAATCAGATTTTCATTGTGTGGAAGATTTGATTTAAAACTTGGATGGTAACAGCTTCTCTGTAAAATACAAGCCACAAAGCAAGGCTTACAGGATACCTTTCTTGATGATACACACCATGCATCACATCCTTCTCATCCTTTAGCAAAAGTCAGTCTAAACACAGCTTTTGACAACATGTGCAGATCACAGGGGACCCCAATTTTGCAAGGTGTTCCTCCCAGCCTGCAAAACGTATTGCTGGACCTGTATGCAGTTTGACCTCAGCATCCTCAAAGCTGTAAAGCTCTGAATAGAAAACATACATATATTTCCTGTTTCTTCTTACAGCCTTCCAAGAGAAGGAAGGACACAACTTACTGGCAGGACAAAATCAACTCGTTTCTAGAGTTGAATTTTGTCATTGGACATGGCAACAAAAATTTAAAAAATAATAATGAAAAAAGCAGTGATTACTCAACAGCCTTTTAAAAACAAAACTGTTTTTTCTCTGTAAGTAGGCTTTTCAGAGATGCACAATTTTAGACTTAGAATTTACAACAGCGATGAGGTTCTAACATGTGTGTCCTTCCTAGTCAGTAGGATAATGAAACATTATTAGATATCAGAATGTTTAAGAGGTAATTGCATGAAGGCAAAACCATTACACGTGTTAGAAATGACGACTGCCATTTCACAATTGTACTCTAAGGCAAATTCATTGTTTAATTGTCTCAACAAGTGAGAACTTCTGATGTTTTCTGTATCTGTAAACAATAGCAACCATGAACGTCAGCGGGATTATTATTTGCCAGATATACAACACAAATTTTGGGCTGATTCCTACAGACATGGATGTTAAAGCCAGGAAAGATCATTACTTATCTCGGTCTGACCTCTTGTGTAGATAACAGGAACTAAATCGAAACCTTTATTTATTTATTTATTTATTTATTTCAGGAAAAACATCAATTTGAAATCCTAAGAGCTGCAGAAATTCATTACTCATTTTGTTAGTGTCTTAGGATTTTTTCCTACCAAATTTCTCACATATTAATCAACCCACCTATTGTTTTCAGTTTTGACAAATTAAATACTTCATCCTTTCTGAGCCCTCTATGTCTTTGGCTTCAGACATCAGAACTGGATGCAATATTACTAAAGAATCCTTACCAAAAGGCAAAACAATCTCTTATTTTCATTAATTTAAGGATGCAATTACTCCCATGTGCCAAGCATCATCCTGGGAGCTCATACTGATAGAGCTGTCAGCAATGCTCCCTACGATCTCTTCAGAAGTCACACATCCCAGGCTAGTCTCTCACTCCAGAGACATGACCTATTCCACTTACCCTGTACTTGCAAAATTTTTTCATGTGACTATATCAAAATACAGCTTGCTTGGAGGTCAGCTGAGCAAGTGATTCAAAAGTGGTTTAACTGCTCTGTTCTGTTCACTTTGTCAGAATGGTAAATCTGTGTCATCCACAGATTTTTATTATCCACTATTTTATTAGTGGAAACACTGAATAGCATCATGCCAATTACTCACTCCCACAGTAGCTCACTAGAGATAACTCCTCTTGAACACAATTAACTAAAACATCTTTTTGGGCGGGGACTCCTTGTAGGACATAGGATCTTATTTTAATGCAGTATTATCAATTATATGTGTTAGTCTCAACTATAAAGTGGTAAAACATGCTGCAAATTATACTTTAATTGCTCTGCATATTTGTAAAACATTTTTAGGTTTGAATTGTATTTATTGATAATGTTTTTATTGATACTGTTAAATGCTATTTAAAAGTAAAAAGAAACCCAAACAAAAAACAAACCACAGTTTAAAATCATTATCTTGCGCATTTATATCTACTAACAAAATACATATCACCAAAACCCATAAAATTCAGTTTCACTGTCCGGTCTGTTATCTAATGTAGATTCTCTTTGCACAAATAAAGACAGAAATGAAACTGTTAGGAATGACACGGGGGAAAAAAGCTTCATATGTCTTTCTTAACTGATAGAAGGAATATTGTATATGTAACTAGATCAACAATAATTAATAGAAAAATATTGGCTAAGTAAAGCTGATAGAATTTAATATTTGTAATTAAAACCAGATCTTTATGATCTTCATGTACATAACAATATTACTTCCTTCCCACAGAGTCGTCAGAGATAGATAAACAAAAATTGTCACAGATATATAGGAAGAACTTACATGTTACAAGCTTGTCACTAGAATCCATAAAAGAAAATATAGTTTTTTCAGACAACATTAAAACCTATTATTATTGTTAAATGGATACACTAAAAAACACCATCTCTTTACAGTATTATCCTCTGATACTCTGGAGCTTCTCTGTTTACAGTCTTCCTGAAAATCAGGAAAAGCCTTTGGATAGCACTCTCTAGTGTACAACAATGCCTTACCCATGAAAATGACAATACCCATCCCTAAGAAGAGTTCTGATAAGCTGTAAGTGGCAGATACATTACAAAAAGTAATTGAGTATTCTAAATCTTCATGGGACCAAAAATAAATATCTAAAACTACCCAAACAACTAAAAATACCACTTTAAGCAGAATGGATCTCTTCATGAAAAGTAAAACAAACAAACAAACAAAAAAACCCCAACTCATAAATGAAGGTAACAAAATGTCAAATTCTTTCATTATAGTTTCACATTCATTACCTACTGCATATCACTTATTCGTAAGTGATCATGCTGCCACAAGGGAAATGATAACACGCTCAGCAAGTCTGAAATAGGACAAGACAGCATCCTTGCAGCCCCAGCGAACCATGAAGTCAGTCCGCTTACAATGACTGGCACCACTCCAATCCTAATGCTACTTCATTTACTTTCTACCACTCTGTTGAGATAATGAAGCTGCAGTTCAGTCTTGAAGAGCCAAACCGTCCACTGCTGATTCATGCTGTTAAATCATGCTGTTATTACGTTACATTTATGCTTCTCTCACACCACTTTATGATGAGAGACTTCACTCCGGTCAGAGCCAGAGCAGATGATGAACTACGTGTCAAGAAGAAACAATACTTGCTTGCCTGCATTAAAATATATAAAGTCAGGTGAAATTAATTCTAGTGATAAAGAAGCATTACAAGCTTCAGATACAGCCACGCAGAACTCTAATTCAATGATTAAACAAACATACAGGCATGTTTTGCCAAGTGAAAAGTTTAGCTGTTAAGCACATGAGGACAGCAGTTAACTTGAGACTGTAACAGATTTTCCTTTGATCCAAAGAAACTATCCTTAGCTGTGTCCTTTATACCTTCGGAAATTCTGTGATTTGGATTTTTCTAGGGCTCCTTATGGTGCATCTTCAGCAACTCTATTTAGCAACTAAATCAAATGATTTGAAAAAGATTCCTAGGAACCTAAACAGCAGGGAAAGATAATTGATCAATTCCCTTCTACAATGTCATTCTCTGGACTACTGACAAGATTTTATCTGAAAACACAAAACTGTGAAGCCTCTAGATTTTAATATCTGATCTGATGTCAAGTGGGTGGCTCAGAACATTTCTTAAAAAAAACCCCAGTCATAGATGTCATCTACATAAGACATAGTGATACATAGCTTGGAAAAAATAAAAGAAATTATTAACAGTATAAAACATTTTGAAACTGGTACATCTTAGTCTGGAACCTAATTTGACTTCCAGCAAAGCATCAAAAACCTTGCCTTGAATATGATTATGTTTTGAATTCAGAGTGAATGGGCCAAGAAATAAAACACAT
Organism: Buceros rhinoceros silvestris; assembly: GCF_000710305.1. Lineage (NCBI taxonomy): Eukaryota > Metazoa > Chordata > Aves > Bucerotiformes > Bucerotidae > Buceros > Buceros rhinoceros. The sequence continues at coordinate 48,736 of NW_010425563.1, forward strand.
TAAAGCTCATGAGAGCATCAGCTACAAACGTGACCCATCTGCAGATCAGACACATAGCAACATCTACTTTTAGCTAGTCTTGTAATTGCAGCTGCTCTTACAGTGATTCTGACAATTAGACTGTCTCTTCTCCTTTGTTGCGTCTTGTTTTGCCAGCCCTAACATTTCTGGTTGTAATTTCATTTTCTTTAGGTAGAAAGTCTTACCTCACATAAGAACAGCACATCCACAACCAAAATAGCACTTTTTAAAAACAAGGATGATACCAGAATATGGATGTAAAAACCCCAGCTCAGCTTTTTCATCTCATTTCCTGCCAGAATCTTATTATGCAGTATTATTAATTATATGTGTTAGTCTCAACATTTATAAAATGGAAAGAGTAAAACCTTCACATCTTGGTAAAATGCTCTGCAAACGATACTTTAATTGCTCTGCGTATTTGCAAAACATTTTTGGTTTTGAAGCCTATTTATTGAACTTATATTTTATTGATTCTTAATGTGCCCAAGTGAATATGCTTTGAAAAGAAGCATGGTTATATTTATATACCAGCAGCGTGTCTCTGGATCCCTGAGGTCCTACTCAAAATATTCAAAGACTATGCCTTTTTTTCTCTCTGTGTACAATTTAACTCCTTGACGGTAGCATTTACTAAAAATGGTGAGTTTAATTTGTCAGATAAGTCAACTGAAGCCAAAACTGAATTATTATTCTGGCTCACTTAGAGCCATCCAAAGACCTGGAGGATTATCAATGAACTACTTTATGGATAAGTGAGCAAAAATTGATCCTTATTCTTGCATCTTTCCCAAAGGCTTAGTAGACAAATGATATTCTTCACACCCGCTGCATTTTATGTATATAATTTTAATCTCATTCTTTTTTTCTAGAATAAGCAAAATAGAATTCTATTTCAATTGTGACACACAATGTGATTTTTAGATGCAATCAGAACTACTTAATCATTCCATCTTCTCACTTCAGTGTGATTACAAAATTGTGCCAAAATCATAATTTAAAAGTTTAGCAAAAGTTATTTAAATAAATTACTGACACAATGACTAGATCTGTTAGAGACTGTCAAGAGTCCTCTGACCCTAAAGAACTTTCTTCCACTCTTTGAGTGTTATTATCTCCTAAAGGGTTGGGGGAAAAAATTTCCTGCCAAACTGATGTTGATTAAACTACTGATTTATGAATTGTAGGACAATACTACATTTTCAAAAATTTTGAATCACTGTGCTGTTTGCACACTAGTAGCAGTAATGACGTGTGTTTTTCTGAACACTCCAGATTTGCTAAAGCATTTTGCCCCGTATGTGCTCTAGTTGAACACAAAACTGTAGATCCTCTGCATCTCAATCATTACGCTTCAGTGTTTTGTTTTTTTTTAAAAAAAACCTGTCATCTCCCTGTGTAATATCCTGATAATGTGGAGAAACATAAAATACGAGTGCCAATAGTTTTAACAATACATCTATAGTTCTTTTTCAAAAAACCAACCACCCAACCGTAAAACATGTAACCGCATTAGAAACAGCACTGTAAAATTATCTTCTGATCACATACAGCTGGATGACAGTAAACTACTTGCAATGTCTACTACCCTGCTGTAAAATAACTCTTCTAGAATTTAATTTCACTTTTTTAAATCATTTCTGAGACTTTGAGAAGCTTAATTCAGCATAGATTAAAGTTAAATATAGTGACTGAGACAGAAACTTAGAGAGTTTCTCATTATAATTAGTGATAAAGTAACTGGACAAATCACTTCATATGATTGTCCAGTGAGTGACACTTTCTTCATTTCCACTTTGTAGTTTAACAACAATAGCTCAAAATTTTACAAAATCCATCATCAGTTCACCACAGCAACATTTTGTCCTTTCTAGATTTTCAGAATATACAGACTTGGCGGAAAAAAAAAAAAAAAAAAGTCCAAATACGTTTCTTCAACTCCGGAAAATGTTGCTATGCATCATTAAGTAGCTTATGCGTGAATGCTTTAGGAACTCAGAATATATGGACCTGAAAACTAGAGTTTCTATAACACTGTTCATAAAGAAACATTTTTTAGAGCATTTTTTAGTGATGACACTACATTCAATCCAGGCCAGTCGCATTCACTCCAAAAGTTGCATCTGATATTGCTACATCTGGGCCTATTTATTGGTTCATTCTGAAAGAACAACCTTCAACAAAAACAATCAAGTAAGGGACATAACGCCATATTAAACATTTTCCTGCAATTAGAACAACAACATTAATGAAAACAATAGAGAAAAAGCACTTCATCTAGCACAAATTTCACCAAGCGATTTCCATCAAAAAATAGAGAATTAATTTCTGAGGCAAATAGCAAAAGTTGACCAATGGCACCATAAGGTTAATGGGATCAATCCAATCACATTCCAAATATGCAATTTTCAGGGAGTATAATGAAATAAAGATTCTGACAAACTGCGGAACTTTGCAGATATGGAACACTAGGTAGTCAGCTTTGCAAGATTAAAGCGTTAGGATCCTACAGTTATTACGGTACCCAGAGTTTGAGAAAAAAATGATTACTATGCCATCATTATTGGAATGATCTCTAAAGTTCTACATTCAGGTAACTCCCCACACCCTCTGTTTTATGCAATCCTTTATGTTTTCTTCTTTAAGAAAGTCTGATTCTGAAGATACTATTATGGTAGATAGTCAGGGACCAAAGGATATGTTGGAAACACCCTGTTTCAGGCTGTTTTGCTAATTAATCAGTCTACAAAATAGGTAGTAATGGAAAGTTTAAAACAATCATTGGCAAGCATACACAGAACACATAGGATGATTTTACAGAATAACTATAAGTAAATAAAAATACTTTCTAAGGTTCATGCAGTTCATTATTAAATTAGAGTTAGAAGTAACATGTTCAGAAGTAGAAGCCAGGCACCTTCTTGTTTGTACATTTGAAAATCATCTTCCCATTACTACAACACGGATGTGTTTTCCACCAAAACCATATTGTATTCGAAGATATAATACTAAATTCCTTAAACAACAACAGCAAGCACCAGCAATAACAATAATACAAATTACAATTATAATAATAATAAATAGAGCTGTGCGCAAAGGGGAGGGCTCTCTCATAGTCAAGTAACTGCCCTGAAGAATGGATGTAAGCTAAATAAACATATACCTTTTCTTTTCCACGACAAGGTTCAGAATTTAAAGGTATCTAAAGCAATACAAATTGTATAAACAGTGCTCCACAGTTTTTCTCCACGCAGCACCAAGTTTTACAAGTGGAATTATGTTCAATATCTCTTTCCCCCTATTCACCAGTCTCCACTGGATTTGCTCCGGGATGCTTAAGAGCTTCCCTCCCTCCTCCTTACTGACACCATTTCTGGTAACAGTCAGTACAGAAAATGGTATTTGGGCTTGCAAAGCGACGTTCAAATCTTCAAGGAAGTCCTCAAAGAATATTCAATATTTAGACCACTAAATGGAGGCATTTAACAGATTAATTCTAATTTCTGCCAATGCCATGATTCTTTGTAATTAATAGAGCGAAATAAACATTTGCAGATAAAGAGATCAGAAGTGACTGATTCACACCCATGTCTTTCCACTGACTACAAATGTAATTTAAAGTGACTTTATTTCTAATTTGGACCTGGCTCACAGGATTGGCTTTATTTCATTAAACCTTAAGCCTAACTACATAATGTAACCCATTTTCAACATAACTAGTCTCTGCATCATGAATCCTATCTACATATGGTATTTCACTGAACTATGCACCTGGTCAGCATCTTCCTTTTGTTACTTAAAAGATTAATATTTGAAAAATAAGGAAACAAATATTAACTAACATTAACTAGTGTTCAGTATAAACAATTTAGCAAATATAAGTAATTGCTAATTTTGTCATATAGTTGACTACTCCTTTTTGAAGAACACAAAAGAACATTAAGAGTTTCTTGGGCCTACTAATAGATGGTACTATGACCTCAGCTGTCAAATACGCAAAATCTGTTGTCAAAGATTTTGTTCTGCATGAAAGAAGAGAGAGAAGTTAATGAATTGCTGTATATCGCACAGGAAATCCAAGCACAAAACTGGATTTTCAGTGCTCACATTTGAACTTTTTAATTTGATGTATCATTTAAAATTGGAACACATTCCCTGACTATCACAAAAACAGACTATTCAAATAGTAACTTTATTTAGAACTCACTGAAGGAAAATACTGTCTAAATTCAATTGTTCAAATAGCATGAATATTTACACAGAGAAAAAAACACAGTATTCAGGATTATAAATATTTCCCTTCTTGAAGGTTTTTTGTTTACTAAATAAATGTAAAAGTATCACACACTCACAGTTGTCACATTGAGTCAAAATATCTCTTCAAATTGTTCTGATGACTGATATAAGATTTCTTAAGATCCTTGCTCTTCAAGCATACTCCCCATCTACTTGCAAGAAAACGCAACTGGCAGTCACTGGAAAACAGGTCTGTATTCTCCTTACCTCTTAAACATTTCCTCTGGAAACAGCTACTGCAGATTTTACAGCGATGTACCTCGTTCCCTTTCACATGTTCTCAGCTAATGTGCTGGGGAAGAAGGCACTTGCTACTATGTCCCGGTACCTTGATTTTCAGATTTGTCAAACTCCTGAGTAATAAATGACTTGGTAAAAGCCACGTGCCTTGAAACTACACTTAAAACTGATTAGGGTAAAAAAAAGTTACTAAATTTCATCACTCATAATAAAGAGCACAGTTACAAATATTTATAAAATACGAACAATTATGAAAATCTATTTATTCTACTTATATCAATATCAAAACTTGAAGACCCTTGACCTTTCTTATCACCGAAGTTTCACCTTTCCACTTTTCATGTTGCATTCCCAAGAAGACAATTTGTACTGATATAGTATGCTGGCCCTGTAGAGCTAGTTTCCTTCAGCAATAATTTTGAAAATTTCTTTCCGTTTTGGAAATTCTATTTCAGTATAAATGATTTATAAATAAATAAATAAATAAAAACAACCACCACAACTATATTCTCTAGAGTATAAGATGGGTCTGTTAAAAAGTAGACTGATCTCCCAAGGTAAGTCATGGCTGCACTAATTAGGTATTTACTTCTTTCCAAAAGCAGCAAAATCTACTACCCAAGGACTTCTGGTTTTGCTCAGTCGCTTTGGGGAGAGCAAAACTTAGTTTTTACTGACTCCTGTGATTTACCTGATAATATTAAATTACCTCAAAGGACAGAGTAACTTTCGAGTTACAGCAGCAGCATGTATTTACTACTTACAATTTAATAACGTTCTAACATAACTTGCAATTTTGCTATGTACAACTGCTCCAAATATTTTGAGGAGAAATGATGACTTCCAGGAGAGGGAGCTGGATGGAGAGGGCATAACAGAAACAGATAGGCAGATTTCAAATTCAGCAACAGAATCCAAAACTTACCTGTATTACTGGAGGTAAGTGAAATATTATTTTTAAAAACGTTAGACATGAGCAATATATTACCATAAGCTCTTTGCCTATAAACTCAAGCAAAAGAAAGAAAAAAGGTTAATTTAGGTATAAAAATATGCACATTTCTAGCCTAATAAAATATAAATCAAAAGTGGGGGGGGGGGGTTGCTTTGTTGGGTTGGGGTTTTTCTTTTCTATTCTCAGCTTTGCACATTTAAAGCCAACTTTTTGAGGAAAAACTATGTATAAAATAGGAAAAATAGGCCTAAAGTCTAATCAGAAGAAAAAGGATCACAGAAAGCCACACTGAAAATTCAAAGATATAAGAAAGGCTGCTGTTGAGAGTTTTATGTGGGGGGGGGGGGTTGCTTTGTTGGGTTGGGGTTTTTCATTTCTATTCTCAGCTTTGCACATTTAAAGCCAACTTTTTGAGGAAAAACTATGTATAAAATAGGAAAAATAGGCCTAAAGTCTAATCAGAAGAAAAAGGATCACAGAAAGCCACACTGAAAATTCAAAGATATAAGAAAGGCTGCTGTTGAGAGTTTTATTTCTTCTTGCTTCTTAAACCATTTTTAGCATACCATATAAACTGGTCAGAATTTTGCAGTAACTTTCTAGACAGAGGGCAACTTCTCCTCGTGGTACAGGGCAAGCATTGCTAGTTTCTCAGTCAAAAGAGGATAACGTATAGTCGATTAATTATATTCTTGTTTAATACTAAAATGTTGTGATAATTTCTGTGGGACAAAATTTGTATTTCTGAGACTGCACGATCAAATCTGTCAGTGTTTAGTTAATATACTCACATGTGGAGATTGTCATGATAATCAAAAGACGCAGAAGCTTTTGGCTAACGTGAGTAGGCTTGTTAACAGAGCAGTTAAAATGAGACTGTAATAGCTGAAGTTGGGACCAATGGACTCCTGATATTTTTCTGTATAAAACTGTCTTTAGATACAACTTTCACCAGTTACCTCACTCTCTGTTGACTGAGCTCTTTGCATGCAAAAATAAAGTCAGTAATTTCATTATCATAAGTTGGCTCTTCTGAATATGAATGATTCAACAGCGCTAATTCCCAATGGTCTGCTACCAGTACTCAGAGATTAAGGAGCAACCTTTTAGGTTGCTCATTATGATGATTGAAGTCTAAAACAGCAGACCTTCCAGTTTCTTGCAATACATGACAATATATTGAATGTCTTCCAGAAGTGCTCATGGAAGGGAATAAAATCACAGCAACGTTAGTAGTCAGACTCTAAAGTTAGATAGATTTCCATGTTCACATTCCTTAACTCTTTACAGGTCTTGGTACCTTCACAGAAAAGAATCTTCCATATATGGAAGAGTGAGGGCACAGGATCCGGAACCACAAAACCATCTAATCACAAGGCTTACACAGAAGAGGAGTAAAAACCTCTGTTCAGAAAACTAATCCGTTCAGAAACACAACTTTTTTTTTTTTTTATTGAGAAAATAGCCATGGGAACTAAATTTCTAGCACAGTACACACTAAGAAGATAAATTAAAAATTAGTTACACCCCATATCATATGAAGTGAGAACAGTACTTTAATGCGAAATAAGTAACTATTTAAAAACTTCACATCATAAACTAGGAACAAGCATACAAAGGATTAAGAAAACCTGTATTACTGTAGTTGAGCATAAATAGGTGCTATACAAACACTTTTCTGATATACAACATGTTTCTACAGTAGATAATCACTAGGAAGGATATTAATATCAAACTTATAAACTAAAGCCAGTACCTCATGTAGACAGCAGTATGAATTAAATTTGTTTTCCAAGCATCTTGTTTCTCAGATGCCTCTTTAGCCATCTACTAAGCCAATTTTTAAGGTGGAAAGTTACATTATTCAATTTGTGTTGCTGTAGCAAAACCACACTTATGAGAGGTGCATAGAATCAGATTTGTCTTTCTTTAAAACCTTCTCTTTCAAGTAATTTTAGCTCAAATACAAGAATCTACTTTAACAGAAATGTTAGTTCATATGAAAAATGAAATAAAAAATACACCCACTGTAAATATAACAGTCCAAGTGCTGATAAATGCAAGCTGCAGACTCTTTTGTGATTGCATATAAAGTCTGTAGAAAACTGGCAAGCCCAAGAACGAAATAAAGAGACAATATGTTCATCTCCTATATATTCCTAGAAAATACTTCTAGGGAAGAAAAACAGTATTTTCAAGAGCTCTGTTTTTAAACTGTTCTGATTATTTCAGACTTTCATGTTGAATATTAATATAATTTAAAATAGATGTGAAATACTCTGCAAGAAAGAGAATCTGCTCCACTCCCCTTTGAATTAGGCCTGAAGTAACACACACCAGTAACCTTTAGATGCCAAGGGTTCACTCATAAAAATAGAGCACTATTCCTCTGTTTCAGGGAATAACATAAAGCTTCAGGAACTTTGGAATCTAATAGGCAGAAAACAGACCACAGGTAGAAACAATTGCCTTCACACTCCAGAAATGCTGACAAATGTGAAAAGACTAAAAGGGCAAGCTCATGTGCTAAATGAGACTTGAAATATCAGTAGTGTATTCTTACCATAAATCAGAAGACATTAACCCAGGCATTCTCTATTTTTATGTGAAAGAGGGACAAAGTATTCAGCTGAGCTGAGATTTAGGAAGAGTGGTAGGTATTAAAGAACCTTCTAACCCTGCACTGATTCTAATTAAGTGACTATTACAGAGCAAAGGAAAGGCAAAACAAACCCAAGGTATTGACAGGGCTCATTCCATCACTAAGGTAAAGTTTTCTACTTCAGAGTCACCCTGTATCTGACTTTCATTCAAATACAGGCTCTGTGAAATGTTTCACCATCCTCTGAAGCAGGTACCCATCTTAAAACTAACTCAAAACCTAAGATTTGATCTAAGAATAAACCTGACAATGACTTCATAAAGCATAAACATTTACTTAAGCAATAACAATAACATTAAATTTTCTTAAAATTGTATTTAACATATGAGGAAGGGAAATGGTGGCTGCCACTAATATTTAACTAACATTAGCTTGTAATACTTCACCATAATTAAACATTTGGAAAAAATCAAAAGCATTTATCGAAATTTTAACAAGATAATTTCACACACATTTGTTTTGAGGTCAATAAGATTTACTCCCTGTATCTATATAAAATAATGATTAAAGAATCATTATTTTAAAGATTATATAAGTCAGAATAAAAGACATTCACTAACACGAAAATTTTATGGTTCAAGTATAAAACAAGAGATAAATTCACAGAAAAGTAAAAAGAAGGAACACAAAACTAGTCAATGTGGCTGTAAGTGCTATAAACAGACTCAAGCCTACCTGTCAAATCTATTCTGGGTATTGCAGGAAAACAGAACTTACATAAGGCTTTAGAGGAAGTCACTGAATATCTGCACTAGGTGCTCCATTTAAGTAAGACAGTCAGCCTGGGAAATAGCACAGGTACTTTCTTGTGAGCTCAAGAGCGTGATGAGTCTGTCATCACCGGCTGATAAACTGGCAGTCAGCGTTTCAACACTGAATACAAGGTGACATGTGAGGTGGTGATATTAGTCCCTTACAGACCTTGAAAGAGAAAGCACTTAAGTTTTCTGTGGTGCTATAAAGGAAAGGGAGCTAAAGGAGATGCAAACCAAGAAAAAATGATGGACTGAAAAATGATCTTTACAGCTTCTTTGCAGTCTGGGTGAATGTAAATGAAGCAAAAATGCATTTGTCAAAGCCAAAGAAAAGGACATTGCAGTAATAAGGACGTGAGCTGATGACAGCATGGGTGAAAACGTCTGTTAGACAGACAGAAAAGTCTGTATCTTAGAATTTTGAAGACAAAATCTGCAAGACAGATTCCTTACCACAACATATTGAATATATTTTTACAGCTCAGCTATATCAACAAAATGATAACTTACTTAAACTGAAAATTTGGAATGAATCTTTCACACCAAACAGTTTAACCACTATCAGTCCAACAATACTACTAGCTTATATTCAGTTTTGACAACCTAATCCCTGAAGTCCTGTTGCCTTACAATCCTTTCAGGTGTCTTGTTCATGACACCATTAAACTCAACAGCCATACTTTCCATTAGTATTTTAATTCTAAATAGCTCAAAATCATGCTTGAATATTTTATCATAATAAGTCAAAGTCTAACTCATACTGATTAATAGAAAGGTCTTTCTTATTTCCATCTTTAATTACTTAAGTTTAGATAGCAGACATTAAATGAATTTCACATTTTGCATTCACACTGCAAGTCATACTTCATTGCATTAAAAAAAATTGTATTTTTATCTATATTAAACTTACTGCTTTTTTTCTTTTTTTAATCTGACACTAGTATGGAACAGTGAATTAACACAGAACATTTATACCATTAACAAAAATCATAAGCCCAGAATGACCAGTGTGATCCAATAAAACACCACACTGGTTACAAAGGAAAACCTGAGCCAGGATTAAAAGGTCTTCCATTAACTGTCTGCCCGTTGTGTTCTCTCTTCCCTCACCTGTGGAGTAAAAGCTGCTAACGAATAGAGCTACAGAGCCACCCAAACTACCTTCCTGTACCTGAGTTTGTGGAGCATCCTATCCAGGTAATGAGGACTTTGTCTCGCTACAAGTGAGAACCATGAGAGAACAACAAGCTCTAACTAAACCACTGCCATTCTTTTCAATATTATTAATCTTTTTATTCTACATGGGCGTGAAATATTTAAAATGTCTAGCTGAAAACGTATTGGTATAGTTTCACTGCTATCAAAAAGTGACCCTGGGAAATCTAAAAATTGCATGTAATAATTTTTGCCCTCATTACATAGCATTGCACCACATAGCTCATTGCACTACATAGCAAATTTCCAAAAGGGAACAAAGCTTACTAGAAAGGTTTCTGGTATATTTATTAAGGAGAACAGCTATAAACCCCTAGGGAAACTGAAACATGAGGCACTTCACCCCTTCTTAGTTCCTAAAATCAAACATTTTCTCTCATGACTCTGCAGTTTGGAATAGTCTGTCATTCTTCAGTGTGCTGTATTTTACAGTAGTCAGACATGAACAATTTAGAAGGACATTGAATGTACAAGAGGCATGGAATAATCTGTGGAAAGTCAAGAGGTCCCAGTTTTCATAAGGCAGAAACAGGCTAACTTCTACAAATAACATAAATTGCTCTGGTTTAACACATAAATCATCACATTTCTCCTCACTTGTCTGTTTTTAAAACTTACATTAACGTGAAAATCTCATGTTTCAGAGGAGGTCTACATTGGTAACTTATACTTTAACAAATAGACAGCAGTAAGAACAATAACTTGAACAAACAGATTAAAAGGAAGACCACTTCTGTTATAACTTAGCATCTCACAGTGCGAAAACTATTTTGTTACATTCTTTCAAATGTGAGAAATATGGGATCAGCATCAACACAATTTTATGTGCTTTTGTTACTTCTGTTGATACCATAATACTTAATTCTACGGATGTAAACCAAATATCAAGTAGTTTTCAGGTTGTACCACTCCGTAGTGTTACTCCAGTCAGACTAACTCCCTTCCTTGTAAAATTTCTTTCTCTGCTATATACCACATTACACAAAAACCACCCAAACCAAACCAAGAACCACACACACACACGCTGTCTGTAATAAGGAACTATTACTGTGGAGGACTGAACATTTGGTATATATCCATTAATCTGTTCACTGGAGAAAGAATAAATATCATACTTTTACTAATTGCTTAGGCTGCAGCAAGACATACTGAAGAGAATGGAAACAAGTATCTTAAGTGCAAAGATTATTTTCTATCGTTGTCCTGTCTGTAACATTACTGATAATACACTTCATCAAATAATAGAAAAAAGTATTGCATAACCAAGTCCTTTAAAACTGGTCTTTGATTCAAAACCCGCTCAGTGGCTCATCTGACATATCACCACATCTGATGTTCTGGCAAAATTATTCTGTCTTAAAATCCCTGTGAGGTTTTTAATTCTACTGAAAAAAGTCAAAAATACATGTAAAAGAAGAGTATGAGTTTTCACAGCTAGTATTAAAGGACCAGGCCCCCTGACTGACAATGAGAAGAGACTTCCCTTATCTCTGTCATATGCTGAAAAACAAATACAACATATACGAGAAATGACTGGATGCATGTTTTGATGATTCTTGATACAGTTTACAGAACAAAAATTTCAGTACAAAATGTACTATAGCTGTAACTTCTCAATAATGTGAATTCAATGCAGAGTACTCAAACTTCCCAGTTTTCCAGTGTAGTTTAAACGCCTATTACTTGAGCTACTACTTAGAAGACTGGGCAATGGTTGACAGCTATTATTAAGGAAGCGGAAAGAATAATGGGTATTTTTCCTGCCCATGGGAGAGAAGTATCATTTGGAGAATTGATAACACTTTAATCATTTTACAAGGTCACGCCAAACAATACAGAAGGCCAAGCCTTTTAGTGATAACATATGACAGTGATAAAACTAGTATTACTCTACAGATCCTCAAAATTACTAATTGCATTTCTATGTTGCAAGCAAGCTAAAGCAGTCTGATAAATGTGTTACAGCGCGTTCCTGATTTATGTACTTTATAGCCTAGTTTACAAAGCTTATAAAGAAATTAAACCATAAAGAAATACCTTTATTATTTAATAAGTAAACAAATCTGAACAAATGTTAGGGGAACAAAGCTCATCTTGATAGTACTATACCTTGGGATTATTATAGATTTGGTAGAGAGGGGAGAATCATGAATTTTCATGCAGAAAGTCAACAGGAAAAATTTAATAAGAAGGATTAACAGTGAACAATTGTAGTTGAGAGGCATGGCTGCCAACATTAAAGTTGTTTTTGACAAAATATCATAACTTGAGAGAACCTGACAGTGTTAGAAGCTAGTATAAATTAAAGTTGTTATGTTGCGCCCTTGGGCATTTATTTATTGCAAAGACAGGCAACAGTTAAAGTGCTCTGAATAAATCATTCTATGAAGAAAGATAAAATAGATTTAAGCGATACACAAATTTACACAATGGTTCATTTGTACAGGGCAAGAGAGTTCAGTCAGATGGAGAGAAAATAAGCTGGTAACGGGCCATTTCCCCAGGGCGGGCAGTGGTGGGGGCTTTGCAGAGTGGTTTGTTTACAGTCAGCCTGTAAACAGGACTTTAATGCCTTTCAGGCATTCCATGTGTATCACAGGGTAAAAGTCAACATAAAATTCTTCTATGAAAGTGAATTGTCACCAGTTCACAAAAATAACTGAACTTCTACAGGGGTATGCAAATGATTTGCCTATTTACTATATTCAAATCCCATTCCAAACAACTCCTGGTATGGTGTTTTACCTCGGCCAAACCGGTGACATCTTTGCTGGAAAAAAATGCAAGATTTTGAAATGTAGGGACCTGAAGTAAATATTCTTACAGTCCTTTTATTTCCTACTTGAAAACAGGCTCCTTATTTTAAAAAACTGCTTGCCTAGTTTTTTTGAAAGAATGAACGTCACCTTATTAGAGTGTGCTGTTATATTATACAGAAGAGGAATTGTAAGTAACTCCAGCGATGCATTTAAGATTAAAAAAAAAAAAAAATCCAGTCACCTTTTCAGAAAATGTCTTTGTGAACTACCAAGGTTCTACTTGCAACAGCATCTCCAGAAATATCACCTCAAAGTCTGTCTCAGTTAAAACATCATTTTTTTTTTCCAGAGCGGACAAAGAAAATACATCTCCTACTGCTTATAGTCCATCACTTCAGGCCTAACAGATTTGGAACAATTCTAACAAACAGTCAGACACCGTCAGTCTTGCCACAGCTGCTACTATTTTGTCATAAATTCATCCTGAAGTAATGCTAGGAAGCTAAATTTAATAAATACCACCCTGTGCTTGAAAAATATCCCCTTCACTTACTTGAAAATCTTTCTCTTCCAGGATCTCTTTCCTCCACCTGACAAGGAAGGCAGCACAGACGTACAAGTGGAAATGAGAAAACCCCTCTGGTTCAGACTAGAAAATATAAAGATAAATCATCCTTTCAATACACAAATAACACTTTTGATCACCACATACCCCAAGTGTATTTTTATGGCATTTGCTACTAACTGCAAATGTCAGCTGAATCTCTCTCCATATCACAAACACGTTTGCATTTCATCTGTGCCAAGTCTATTCATAGCTATTATCTGTAATGAGAATTAAGGTGAGGTACGCATCCATTTCTCATATTTAAATTTATTCTTTACAGATGTGTTTTCCACTTCTGTGTTATCCATTAGTTTATATCTGGCATGAAATACTGTTCTGCCTAGCTCAACGTTGTGACATGAACATATGCTTCATCTCCATTACTAAAAGCAAACTCTGCTACTAGTAGTAATTTTTTCATTATAAATTCTGCTATATGACATTATTCAGCATTTAAAAAATACACAACTTGGTCTATATTTGACAATGAGTTTTTTACTAAAGGAAAAACTTTACACATTGTAAAACAAAACAATTACAAGTCAGAGTTGTTTCAGATCTGCAACTTTCTATTCTAGTTCAAGTTGGCAGATTCAATCATTCTATAAAACTCCCACTAGAAATTAAGTTTTTATAAGTATACCTAAGAGTTTAGAAAAATTTTAAAAGACTTCACTAAGTTCTCCTGTATTATAAAATTAATCTTAGATTTTATTTTCTATACCACTGAGAACTGCTATTTAATTATCAATGTGATGACGGTGAACTAATGCTATGTAAATTCTCATTAAAATACCTTTTAAAAACAGTAACTATAAAATTAAGCTACATAATCTGACAACAGGTTGGTACAAACACCGTGTTAGCAGCTACAGAAATGACAGATCACCCTGTTCAGCAAATCAGTAAGAGTCAAGAAAAGAGATAATACACAATTATTTGCAGCAAAGTTTCAAGTTTAAAATTGTAGTTGGAACTGAAAATAGGAATGAATTAATTTTTGCACCAGAAAAGGAAGATTCTGATCATAAAATCCTGTGATGTTTTTCCCACTCTAGAAAAACACTCTGTTTGAATAACATGACTTTAATAATACTGTGAAATCCCAGGACAGACAAAGCGTATGTTAATTTTAACCGGACTTCTCTCTAGAGTTTGTCTTGATCAGAAAAATCAAAGTCTGATTTACAATATTAAAGTTAAAGTTTTATAGAATCACATACCCATTACATGTACTTTTACTTTAGTGTTGGCATTTCACTTGGGATGGAAGTTAACATATATAAAAGCATAAAATGGTATCTTGTGAAGACATACTTGCAAGCAAAGTGCTGCTACCACTTATTATATGAGATACTACTGTGTCAATATTTAAATAATCAAATACAATTCTAAAAAATGCATAAAGCTGATTCTAAGGAAATAACCTTCTTCATACTTTATTGTGTAAATAAATCTACAGAACATGCAGTATTTTTTTAAATTCAGCCTTTGATAATATTTTATAACATTTTCATCTCTAAAATGAGAAAAAATATTTTATAGGAACAGTACTTGTCATCTACTTTTCCTCAGCACTGAACTGTAAACAATTTCTCACTTTTAATGTAAATTTTTAAAAAGTCCTTTTGTGCAGTAGCCTTTCATCATTTTGGAATACACAACATAATCTCATAAAAGTGACCTGTCTTCAAATTTGGAAGGCAAACAGATAGCAATGTCCAATGAAAATAAACTGTGTTTAAGTCAAAAGTCAGTACAAGAAAACATCAACGCATTTTCTAGAAGGCTGCTCTGGAATATGCGCTGTCACTGGTGAAGACTTCCTGGCATAGTAAGAACCAGTTCCATTCACCATTACTGGGTGAATTACAGTCTGTCCTTAGATCTACTTCAAAGAACAGATAACCGACGAGCATTGCACCAACCTGAGCATTTGCAATCAAACAGGAAAGCAGGGAAGAGGAAAAATTATGGTAATGGGATGGAGACAAATAAGCTGGATTGAGACTGCAGAATAGATAAAGAGTACAGATATAAACAGATAAAAGTACAGAAATACGGCTGAGGGCAGATTAAGAAACAGGAGAACTATTTTTGCAGATGAAGTAGGAAGATTAAATAGTCTGTAGGCAGGAAAACTTAAAATAATAATTATTAATCAGGATATTTTATGTATCGGATTGTTAGCCCCCCCGAACATAAAGGTGTACGTTTCTTTAAATACATGAGCAAAAAAGAGGGAACTGAAAGGAACTTGGTTTGGTATTAATAAATACTAACCCTACTTTCTTCTCCTCGCTACTCCAACACTATATAAAGTTGTCGAAAAGCATAGGGGAGAAGGGGAAAGGATTACAGAAATCTGTCTGAAAAGTGCATTTGAACTTTCAAAGTAAATTTGTTGTAGCTGTTGACAGAATTGTTTACTTTGCTCTTACATTGAGTCACAAAAAATATTACATACATTGTCAAATTAGATCATCAGAGTATTCTTTTTTTCTCATAATAACTTAAGATTCCAAGGCCAAGAATTCATTCTATTATCACATAATAAAGAAAATTCTTTCAATAGCAAGAAAGTCAAGTGGCTTAAGAAAATTAAAACCAAAATATCCCAGAACTGCAATAGTAAATTAAAAATGTTTTTGAGGAATTGGAGAAAAAGTATCTCGAAGTATGCAAGAACCTGTTCTTTCTCGTGAGATTTTTCTCTTCAAACTTTTTTTCCCGATACAAATTTCTTCAGCTCTTCTAAATGAAACCAAATAGGTTTAAATATGCAATTCATTAGAGAAAAAATGCATAACCCCCTATAGATTTAAAAAATCATCATGCTTCAGAGATAAGTCCAGGCTACAAAGTATTTCCAATGGGTAGTTCTAGACAGTTTTAGAAATTGAGTAAAACAGCTAATGCATAATTGCCTTTTCTAACACCTGCTACCTATTATACTTTTCCATTTGCAGCTTTTGAAGTTACAAACAGTTTGATCTCTAAATGTACAGAAATGCAGAGTACAAGCTAAAAGCTATTTAAAATCAAATATAAACAATGACCTTGATTTAAATATTTTAGCAAAAAATCTCAATATAGATGTACAACCTTCCAGAAGACTTATTCTGAACATATTACAGACAACTCAGAGCGCATTATCTAAGAACCATCTGTCATTATCAATAAAAATCATTTAGACTGTTAACATCACAAATATCTCATTGCTCTGCAAATGCTGGATCTCCTCTGCAGCTGAAATGAAAGGCATACTTTATACTGCACTCCCCAAATCTCTTGAATTAGACAATCACTGAAAGAATGCAAATTTTGTTGTATGACTAGACTGATTATTGTCTAGTCAACAATTAGTCTAACCTTCCTCCCATACACTGGATACTTCAGCATTTGGGGGGGTAATATCTCATGGCATTATATTTGTTGATAAATACAATACGTGATTATTTTTTAAGTACTAAGAATGATTAAAGCTATGAAATTGTGCCAGGGTTAGGAATTAAGCCACCACATTTCATTCCAATAGTGGCTCAGACACAAGAACTTCCAAACGCTTTGATTATACATGCTTAAGCCAACTTTAAGCAGCTCTGGTTTTACTACATTACAAAGAGCAGATAAGTTTAGCTGTAAAGAGATTTAAGTGATTTTTTTCCAAAATTCTTCAAGCAATTTATGGCAGAAAAAGAGAAAGAAGCCAGCACAGGATTGTCAAGGAAGTGGAATGTGTTGGCTGTTCCTCCTGCCTTTTCCATCAGCCAGGTGCTCCATCTTCCGAGGCACAAAATCAATCCATTTTTAAAACAGAGACTCAGAATTCCAGAATTCCAGCACAAGCACAACACGAAGAGGTATATCAGGGTAACTATCTTGCCACCAGAAATGACTAACAGCAGATGGCTAAGAGCATAAGAGTGCAAGCGTATAGCAGTACCTCCCCAGAACACTCTTCCAACTGTCCATGATTTCATGCTCAGAGATGTCCTTATACAAGCTGTAGAATATGTCCATTTAATAGTTGTTAGTGGATTTGTCTATACTGATCTGCCCAAAGATTTTTGCAACTATAAGCTTTTTTAGAAATCACGAAGTCCTGTGGTAAAGAATTCCACACGAGGTGAGTGAAATATAGCACGTCTGTTCTAAACCCAACACCTGGTAAGTTTCATTCAAAGCTGTTCAGTTACCGTACTGAGAGACAGTATGAATGATCACTTCCTATTCACTTCCTTCAGTCTATTCATCTTCCCTTGTCTTTTGCAGACTAGAATTGCTTTTGTCTATTCCACTGTTCCTCATATACCAGTTCCACCATCTTTGCTCAGCCTTCTGAAGAATCCTTTCCTGTACTTTTTTGACTTGAAATAAGGTCCAAACTGCATACAGCATGTAACAAGCAGAAAGAACATAACTCTCATAGCTGCAGACTGCTATTTGGATTTCCTCTCCTTCCCAAGTAACTCCTAGCCTTTGATTTTTTTTCTTTTTCTTTCTTGACTGATAATGAGTTCATATTTTCCTCTTGCACTTGACTGTAGAAAGCTATCTTGAATCCCACAGTTACACCAGTAAAGTTAGGATCCAATATCACTTTCTATTTGCCCACATTTCACCTGTTATTTACTGCCTGGTAACATGAAGTCCTGCAACTCCCTGCTGTCAGCTTCCCACCTTTACTATTCTCAATTATATGGTGTGTCAGTAAACTGCTGTCTCAATCCTGTATCTCTTTTCCAATCACTTCAGCAGAAACAGCTAAAGCCTCATCACAAACCGTAAAACAATAACAAGTGATTTCTCAGAATCACAGAATCATTTTGGTTGGAAGAGACCTTTAAGATCATCAAGTCCAACCATTCATTCTGCACTGCCAGGTCGTCACTAAATCACGTCTCTCAGCAACATGTCTACACGCACTTTAAATACCTCCAGGATGGTGACTCCACAACCTCACCGGGCAGCCTGTTCCAATGCTTCACAATCCTCACTGTAAAGAAATTTTTCCTCATATCCAACATGAACTTCCCCTGGCGCAACTTAAGGCCATTTCCTCTTATTCTATTACTTGTTATATGGGAGAAGAGACCGACACCCACCTCACTACAATCTCCTTTCAGGTAGTTGTAGAGAGTGATAAGGTCTCCCCTCAGCCTCTTTCTCCAGACTAAACACCACCAGTTCCCTCAGACACTTCTCACAGGGCTTGTGCTCTCTACACCCTTCACCAGCTTCTAAGTCCTTCTCTGGACATGCTCCATCACCTTTACGTCCTTCTCATAGTGAGGGGCCCAAAACTGAACACAGTATTCCAGAGGTGGTCTCACCAGTGCTAGGTACAAGAGGACAATCCCTTCCCTCCTCCTGCTGGCCACACGATTTCTAATACAAGCCAGGA
Organism: Buceros rhinoceros silvestris; assembly: GCF_000710305.1. Lineage (NCBI taxonomy): Eukaryota > Metazoa > Chordata > Aves > Bucerotiformes > Bucerotidae > Buceros > Buceros rhinoceros. Next base: position 67,653 of record NW_010425563.1, read on the forward strand.
TGCCTTTGGCTTCTGGCCACCTGGGCACACTGCTGGCTCATATTCACTTGGCTGTTGACCACCACCCCCAGGTCCTTTTCCCATAGACAGCCTTCCAGCCACTCTTCCTCAAGCCTCTAGTGTTGCAGGGGGTTGTTGTGACCGAAGTGCAGGACCTGGCACTTGGCCTGGTTGAACCTCATACTATTATCCTTGGCCCATCGTTCCAACCTGCCCAGATCCCTCTGTAGAGCCTTTCTACCCTCAAGCAGATCAATACTCCCATCCAACTTGGTGTCATCTGCACACTTCCCAGGTCCTTTTCCCATAGACAGCCTTCCAGCCACTCTTCCTCAAGCCTCTAGTGTTGCAGGGGGTTGTTGTGACCGAAGTGCAGGACCTGGCACTTGGCCTGGTTGAACCTCATACTATTATCCTTGGCCCATCGTTCCAACCTGCCCAGATCCCTCTGTAGAGCCTTTCTACCCTCAAGCAGATCAATACTCCCATCCAACTTGGTGTCATCTGCAAACTTACTGAAGAGGCACTCGATCCCTTCATCCAGACCATTGATAAAGATATTAAAGAGAACAGGCCCCAACACTGAGGCCCGGGGATTCCTTTAATTTTGAAATCTGCCTTATTCCTACCATTTGTTTTCTATCATTTAAATAGTTATTATCCATCCAAGGGCATTCTCTTTAATTCCACAGGTTTTTCTTTTAATAACCTTTAGTGAAGAACCTGCTTTACTGTTTTCAGCAATCTCAACAGGCTACATCAACGTGGTGCCTATGTGTACCGGCTCTTAAAGCTTTGCAAGGTGTGATTTCTCACTACAAAAATCATGACAACAGAACACTTTCTTAAAACATCATATTTACTCATGGTGAAAGAATATTATGATTAAGTTTAGAGAATACTGTATTGAGGACACCTAAATCCTGGCATTCTAAAAGATACTGGAATACCTAGAGGATTGCAACTAGTTTCATTGTACACATCAACCTCTCAACTCATGTAGGATCATTACCTTCTCCTGCCTATCAATTTTACCATCAGTTATATGATGAAATTTTGATTATTCTGTGGTGCTAAAAAATTAAATTTTAGTCATGATACATGTTTAAAAGTATTTTGCAGTTATACATAAAAATATCTATGAAAACCATTTATTTTTGTTGAGTTAGCACATTCTGTATTGTCTTCTATCACTGTTTTGATTCACAAAGACCATTTCCAAGGGGATGATCCTAAAAGCAGGAAGTAACCAAAAGCATTTGTCTAAGCTAAATCTAATCAAACAATAAACACAGTGGCAAAGTTGGATCATTTATGCTTAAACCCCACCCCCCAAAAACCCCCAAAACAACCTTATAGGTAAGACCCAGCTGTTTCTAATGCAAACAGCCACCAATTAAATTGAAAACTTATGGGTTGGTTTGATCTTTGCATTAAAAACAAATCTGATCCAAGCACATTTCATAGTACTTTAGAACCTGTCATGGAAACTAGTATTTTCAGGTCATTAACAGCAAGTTAGAACTATTTGTCACAGACAAAACACCATGTCAACCCTTAGTGCTTACAGAAAACTCCCTTAGAGAAGCACTGTTTTAAAATAAGATGTCAAATGTATTCTCACTTGAGGAACCCCTACATCCAATATTAAAATGTGTTTTCTTTTTATAGTTATTTTTCTCCTCATGAATTGCAGTTTGTTCCCTTCACATAGAAGAACATTGCTGGATCATAACAAGGCAATGGAGCATCTTATGTAAATCCCTCATAGTCCATGCTGAATTGATTATTTACAGAAGGAAGTAGAGGCAGTTTGCTTGGAGAATGCCTTCGATGATACAAATGCAAGGTGATGATGCTGAACTTTACATATGGAAAACAATTACATTTTGTAACACATTTCCAACATTACTTTGAAAAGAACCTAGACAGACACAGAATAATTACGCATAGTGAAACTATCAGAAAGCTTACTGATTTAGTTTCTGTAATTTTCCATGTTAATAAGCATCTTCTCATCTGCACTGAAGAGTGACCATTAGCTGTTCTTTGTACTTACTGGAAGAAATATTACTTAATCTGCTGTTTTGAGTTTTTACAAAGCAGAAAGCAAACAACTTCTATTTTACCTACTAGTTACAGCTAGGCACAACATGGCAAGAACATGGAGGTGGCAACACAAGCATGAATTCTACCAGTGATAACAAATCACTTCATTTTTAGCTAACAACAAACAACATAATGATGAGGGATGAGATATAAGACCCCAATCTAATAAACATATTTATTTCTCCTTCAGTAGAAAAACCAAAACCTTTCTGCAAGTTTTTCTTCTATACAAGTACTTAAGATCAAAAACTCCTAACTTGTTTGAAGATGAGAACAGCAGAACCAGCAGTAAGAACTAATGGATTACTCCAGGCTGCTTTCAGTGCATTATCAAATAACAGCCACATAATGTTATTAGTCCCCATCAATAACACTGGATAATTTACACTGTTTAGGTTTTGGAAAGTGGATGATTACTTACAGCTATATTTTCTATCATTCAGCGTAGTTAATGTATTAAAGAACAAAGTATTTCAGTTGGAGCCATTAATATGGTTCCTAATTATCTTATCAAGCCATGGTACAGTGTAATGACTTAAAGTAGAGAATCTGTGTGTAATTAACACTGAACATTACTATGTCCTTTATTTCCTCTAACAGCATGAAACACAAGCATACAATGTATTTTGTTTCATGCATGAGTATAAAGCTGCAGCATACACATCCCTACACCCCTTAGTTCTGAGTATTTTCCTCAGGAAAAGGCTTAGGCAACAGATCACGCAGACTGTAAGAGGATATGAGAAGATTACACCACCAACAGTCTTTTCAAAACTGTATACTTGCTTGAAAAGCCTAATCTTCTAGCTATTTCCCAGAAAATTCATTCTGCATCTTTCATTCAGATGTCCCCCACTATTATTCAAAATCCCTCTTGCATGAGAGAAGTTATGGAAGTACTGACTGAGCAGTTACAGAAAGGCTGAGAAGCAGTAAGATTAGTGCAAAACCAAAAGTGACAGACCAGCTGACCCCCCAGCACAGGTGAAGTTGAAGAAAACACTTTTTAAAAGCTGCAGGCTCTTTCTTTTTAAATAGGCAGATTTGAGTGAAAATCTCCAGACAAAATATTTTCAGAGGCAGGCACATTTAGGATACCAAAATTCAAATCTCCTCTTTGTTTCATCTACATTCAATGACAGAAGAGCATTTATTGCAAAGACTTCTTCTAACTTAGGCTTAAAGTTGGGCTTCAACTATTCCGACATGATTGCCCAGCTGGAAAGAAATTTGTTTTGAAGTTTCCTTCTAATTAAGACTCCATTCATTTTATCTGAAATCACTAATTTAATTTAAACTTAAACATTTGAATTCCTTCTCAAGTAGTGATTTGACACCAATTAGCTGGCCAAAAATGTAGAGGAAAAAAAGCAAAGCCATGTCACTCCAAAACCAACACTGCTTTTATTCACAGAATTCTACTTAAAGATATTATTTACCTGACAAAGCACAAACTAAATCCAGATCATTAGTAAAAATATGCTGCAACTAATTCTATTCTAAGAACTTTGCTGTAAGGCAAAATACATAAATGTTAACCTGCTTTAAGCAGACTACTGATTTGAAACAAGGAAAGGAACCATAGATTAAAAAAGACTATGGCAACTTTTCCACCTGAGAGCAGAACTTTAGCAGATCATGTGAATCAAAACTAGATCATACTTCCTCGATAACCTACTTTTAAAAGGTAAACAAGCACAAATAAGGAGTTGAACTAATATTTACTAAACTAATTCCCTAATTTCACCTTTCAAATTTCTAATATATTTCCATCACGTATAATTTTAATTATTTTTGCAGTTTCATTCCCAGAGAACCTTGATGCTGGGAAATTAATTAATGGACACAATAGAAGAACTGTCAGCATTGTTTAGATACAATTTTGGCACTGGCCTCATTTACATGTATCCCTTTATTCTAAACAATGGGACTGCTGAATTTTTTGTATGAAACTGTTAATTCATTAGAAAGAGCACAATGATACCCTTTTCTGAAGATATTAATCTGTTAACACATTTTGCTGAAATCCATGCTCAAGACAACCATTAGAGTTTTTAGCCCGTGGATTTCAAAGATACTGCAATAGTTGTATAATAGTTGTATAATTGTTTGATTAATTGGCTTTAGCTTTATTGTATTATCAGCTTTAATAGAAGTTATTAAAATAATTATCAAATCAGATCTATGAAAAATAAAAACTGTTAGCTTTACACTTCACAATTGAAAAAATCATTTGAATAACTGTACAAATACATACTACATATTTATACTGGTAGACAAAATTGACATCTAAATAACAGTATTAAAAACCATTGCTTATTCCAGCTTCTCAGCAAATAACAAGAAATATTTACTGACTCACTGCCAACATGTAATTCAAAGACATCCTCTCACTGAGTATGTTTTATGTTACACATGTCACTTCCAGACAGGGAGGCTTACGTGCGTGCCTTTTTGGACACAAGTTGGTATTTTGATTGCAATGAACATTTAAATTAAACACTACTGGACACTTGAGTAAAGGGTATTAAGCAATCCAATTAAGATCTTACTGAACTCTTGTCCAGTGAACAGAAACTCTATGATCTTCAAATTCCCCCCTCTGTAGACTGAAGGGATGACGCCATCAATGTAATATGCAAATGTTTTGTGAAAATTTCTTACTAGATTCTGAACATAAAATGACATTTATATCAAATCCTTGTGTGGTCTAAGGAAAACCTATTTTCTTCCATGTTTTCTAATAGGTGATCTTGTTGACTGAGGTAAGTGGATAGGATAGTGGGAACAGAAATACCAAAAAGGGATTTAGTAATAATCATGAGCTGTTGCTCACCCTTCCTGTTTTTCAAGCTGACCTTTCCAAGCGTACTCAGGACAGAGTCAAGTCATGATGCAGATTCAGGAACACAACCCAAGAGATTCTAGCACAAGCATTACAGAGATACTCAAGATACATCACTAGCTTTTTACATCCCCTTCTCTCACCATTAAACCACGTTACATTCTACAAATTAGCAACAAAATCATTAATTTCTGATCAATCACCACTATTCCTGTACAGACGCAGTTGGAACCAGTATTTTCCTCCACTTGCTGGCTTGCACAAATCGTAACCCTTACTCATGAAAATACTGCTTCCTTGCAGAGCACCACTACCCAAATCAGTCCCTACCTAGAGACAGCAATTTGGCTGAATGTTCAATCTTGTCTCGTGATGATGATCTTACTGCACCAAGCCTTTTGTGACCACATGACTGCTTAACATCATTCCTTGGCCCGCATGCTTTACATCTCATTCAGCTCCTACTAAAACAAACATACTAATAATGCCACAGAAACTAAAGCAGGCAGCTGCTGAATACAGCAGCATCTCCACTGACTAAAAAGCACAAAACCCACAACATCTGAAAAAATTATTCAGCTGCTCTTCAGCTGTGCCTAGCACACAGGCTCTATAGTCATGATTGTGTGAAACTGCAGGTTTATAAAAGGGCTGATGTTAAAAGCAACTGAAAAGCCAACACTATTCCTCATTCCAAGTGTTTGAAAATTGCTAGTCACTCCATATCACAGCCGGAAATGTTAATAATGCATGTATTTTGATTCAATTCGTTAGCTACTTGGTAGCTATTGCCAGGAGCTTGATCTCGTCTGGATGAATAAAATGGGCTGCTTCTTACCTAAACAGTTAATACAAAAGACTTATCAAGCTAATACAAAAAATACTCTTCAGCACACTTCTATTCCTCTTCACCAACTGGTTAGCCCAGAAAGAGAATTATAGTGGTGATCAGGTTCAGCTTTGCTGAACTCTAATCAGCATGAGAAACTACATCTACTAAACATAATCGACTTTATTACCTTTAGGAAGTATTTCCTGTGAATACCACTACTATTCTGAAGATGCTAAGGCTCAATGGATGCCATACACAGCCTGCTCAGTATTTAAGTATCTCTTACGATCTTGAATCAAAGTAAGCTCTTTGATTTGAATCTTCTCAAAACGCTGAATATCAAAACCTGGTGGAGAGCAGAACAATCAAGTCTAAGTCTGCACTAATAATCAGTCTTTGCACTGGATCATGGACAGGCAACAGCAGATGAAACAAAAGACTTGTATGGGAATGGCAACACCTGTGGAGTTGTCACAATCTGCTTTATTAAGGTTCTCTGGAGGTTACCTCTACTGCTATGACTCTTATCTCTGAGAATTGAAAGATGTCTTGACCTGAGGAGCCCTGAGCAATTACGAGACAGTAATGCTCTCATACTTTTCTCCAGCTAAGGTGTATCATACAATAACCATTAAGGTTTTCCTAAGTATATAGATTGCAACTGCTTTTTTGAGAAAAGCTTCTACGAGAATAGCCTATAGCAGTGTAAATGAAGAAAAAACTGGCAGTAAGTGAGGCAAATTTTAAGATACTACCACCTGCATACAACTTCATTAATTCTAATATTACCAATAACACGGTTTTTCCTTTCAGGACAATCTTACTCCATCACAGATACAACACAGCTGAGGAGCTTGAAAAGCCCTCCTCTACAATAGTTTTTTCCCATACTGACAGCCTGAGGTGACCAGTACAGCTTCACGTTTTTCCCATTTGACAGGCCATCACTAGAGGGTGTTTAAGTTATTCAAATCTCTTATTGCTGTCAATAAACACATCTTCCTTTTTTCTTTCCACCAGCTTTTTTGAGCATCTCTCCACTAACACATGTTGACATTTAAAGGATTGAGTCTTGAGATGCTTCCAACAGACCACAAAGCACGCAAAAGTGCCCTAATCACTACCTCCATGGCCATTAAGTAGCTCAAAACGGGAGGACAGCTTTGGTCCATATAAAAGCTTTCTGGCTGAATTTTTTGGCTGAATGCAAAATCTTCAGCTGAAATTCACAGTTAACATCCAGTATAGTACTTGTGCAAATTCCTTAATCAAGAACTACTGACCAACTAATTCAAAAGCACAATACTAGTCCTACTGAAACACCCTGGGCACTGTATCCTGCATTAAATTCCTAAACATTGCTCTAAATTTTCAGAAGCATTTTATAATTTATTTTACTCAAGCCTTCAAAACAGTGCCTACCGAGGTTACAAAGGACTCTTTCTGGATTTTTTTTTTCTATTATAAAAGAAAAAAGTATTATTTCCATATAATTTTCTTCAAATGTAAGTTGTAACAAGTAACAATAAGACTGTCATAAAAAAAATCATGCTGCCAGCTTCAGGTCAAATTTCATCAACAAAATGAACATGAAAGGAACAAATATTTAGCAAAATAACAATTCAGTCTCTAGAAAATTACAAAAGAAACAAAACAAAGTATTATCTACCCAGGTTGTGAAAAAAATAATAGTTTTCTCTATTAATAGGTGTCTCATCAAGATGTAATTTTTTTACTGTATCTGTCCTTCAGCTTTATATTTTTGAAATTAATTAAACAGATTTTTACCCACATAATTTTGCTTATAGCAATGAAGACTGGAGACTCTGATCATTTAGGCTTTAAAATCTGACTAGAATATATCCTGAAATGTTGGAAAGAAGGATGTCAAGCTGTATGTTCAAACACAAATTTAGATCAAAGCCAATGTTTTAGTATCTCACATATCATTTAAACTGCAAATACAGCTTCATTTGGTACGTAGCTACATGATTTTTGACACAGTTTGCTTATCGCCAGTTACTTTGTGGACACTGGTATTCCTTGATGCTCAAACACCCTAAATTAGTATCAAAACAGTAAAGGATTTAGAAAAATTAAATAAAAAAATAAACCAGATTTACTGCAATGAGATTTTCTATACTTTGAAAAAAAATGCATGCAGAGATTTTATGATGGCCAATACTGACCATCTAATACCATTTTGGAAAACTCTTTTCTGTACACGTTATTTTGCAGGATAGTATTAAAAACTTACCATCATAAAATCTCTGCTATCACAGAATGGTTCTGTGGAAAGGCTCACCATTTACTGACAACGTCTGTAGCTCATTCCAGTCCAAATGGAGGCTCTACAGTGTTACTAGCTGGAAGAAACATGCCCTAACCAACCAATGTGTATTGCAAAAGGAGCTGCAAAACAAAGAAATCAGCTCACATGAAGTTCTACCGAAGATTTACACACTGAAGAGGCTCTCAGAGCCCTGCAGAAAATTCTTGTCTAGGCACAGGGACAGACTTAGTGGCGTCAAACGATTAACCGATTCCGGAAGTTTTACAGTTCTTCGGACTCATGATGAGCTATTGAAGACAGATCCGGACCACTTTCAAGAATCTGCATGTCACTTAACTTTTAGGCAGCAAGGACTCTATCATGAACATTCTAGGGCTGTTTATTTTTCACGTTACTTCAATAAAGTGTGGCTAGTCTCAGATGTCTGTGCACAGCCTCTGTATCCCTGGGGTCTTAAACTATAAACCAAATTAATGCTCATTTCGGAAAAACGACAAGGTGCTGCTACTATGGAAACAGGCAGGAAGCAAAGGTTATCAGGCACTGCTCAGTGAGAGACTAGAGGGATCCAAACCCTCCATATGCAGAATTCTGTTTCCATAAAGGGTACAGGACCAGAGACAAAGAGAATTTGAAACAAAAAAAAAAAAAAAAAAAGAAAACCAAAGAAGTCATAGCCAGGTTAGAGTTAAAGAAACGAAGAATGGATGCGTAATGAAGCGGGATGCAGTACCACAGGGGAAGGGAGTCTACAAGTCAGAAAACTGAAAACCTCTTTGACACATCTCTAATTCACATCCTGGGTATTCAGAGACAAAAATAAGAATCACATTTAAAAAATAATAATAAAAAATATACTGCAATCACACAAACATTTAATCTGTATTAAAATATATAACTTCAAAAAGTGATACAGTATCATTCAACAAAATTTATTTCAAATTGTATCTTATGGAAATCTCAACAAAATCAGTCTTTAATTATAAAAACGTTTTATTAAAAAGCAGGTGTCAGATTATTTCAGAATAAATAGCACATCACCACCACAAAAGCAATTTTTTTCTGAATTATTAAAATGAAGTTAAAACATAGCTGAAAGACAACTTTCCTCTATCTGCAACCTTTAAAAAAGTATCATTAATGAAAGTTGTTTACACCGTTCAGAAAGGACAGATTGATTTGTTTTCCCACTAATGCACTGCTTTTCCACACGTTTGATAAATTACTACAAAGAAAGAAAGAATCTAGTTAGAAAGAAGAAAACCCTGTTTATTAACAAACAGGAAGACTATTAGAACTTAAAGCCTCAGTCATGAAAAGGCTACTGTTAGTTTTATTGAGAACTATTTGGGCACAATGCATAAGATTTCTTTTCAGCTACAAGAGAATTTATTAAAGGATAATCAGAAGATAGAGTTTTTGTTGAGCTGATTTGTATTTAATAATTTATACAAAACTTGCAAAAAATCTGTTCTCCATTTATAGAAAGAAAGCAGTAGTGTTGACATTATCTGGAAATTTTCATCCATAACTTTTTGCACAGGAGAAAAAAAAGTTGACAGTATTTAAATGAAAAAGCAAGAAAGCACAGACTTTTCATCTGTTATCTCTATTGCCCTATCTACTAGACAATGTTTCCCTTCCAAAATAAACTATTTCTGCCCAGAAGGAAAAAAAAAAAAGCTGTATAGTTTTTTATATCTATTTAGCTTATTCAAGGTATTATTGCTATTTCCTAAGTCTCTACAAAAACTTGCATTTTCAATACTATTTATTGTGTTTCATAAAAGTTCCATTAGAAACAAATTCAGAGCAAATATAAGCTGGAGACATCATTTCCATTTATTACTTTTCATAATACCTTTCTCATTCAGAGGTATCAACACAATCTATGGAATTATTGCTATTGTTCTCAAAGACAGATAAAGGACGAAAAAATCACAGCATAGTGTCTAATTATTGTCATCTATCAAAACTGAGGGAATATATATTAAAAGTTATACGATAGAGTGTACAGTAATCATATGAATATTTATGATGATTCAGTTTAAGACTTTTATGAAAGAATGTCAGTTTGATATATGTTTTCAGTTTGTGTGGGTTATATTCCATTCCAAAAACAGACACCAGGAGGTTGTGATGATTCCTTCAGAGGAAAAGTGAGATCCCTAAGAGCTTCCCCTCAGAGCAACTGAGGACAACTAAGAAGGAAAGTTCCACTGACCACACTGAAGACCAGAAGAAAAATTAGAGCCAAGAACTGGGGACCTGTACCAACAGCCAGAAAGACTGATGAGAGGATCAGGAAGCAAAGTTTGATGAAGGAAATTTTGCAGAGGCCAGAAAGGGCTTCAAGAAGCTTGCTAGGATTCAGAAAGTCATTAAAGGCACAGCTAGTGCAGTATTTTGGCATCCAAACAATTCTTTTGAATTATATTCTCATGTTGATTCATGTACAGAATCATGGCTTTCATGGTAGAGTTTCTCTCCACGCATCTACTCCTACTGCACTGCACCATTTGCCAAAGCAGACACTGAAAGTTATAAATCAAACCTAGAAGCAAACCCTCCTTACAAAGATGCATTGAATAGAGTTGCCTACAAACTCGTGTACTGCTCTCTCATAAATAGAAAGAATTTTGTGACTTGTAAGAAACTAATTATTCTAATTTCAACTTATTAAAAACCAGCCTTTAAGCAATTCAGAAAGCCTTTTTGGGAGGCTTTCAAGTGAAAGAGGAGGAGCTGTGCTAACCCACCTCCAAGCTCAGGCTAACCTGAGGCTTCATTGAGCATCCAGGGTCCTGTCAGAGGTACTACAGGTAGTTAACAACTATCCTCTTGCACATGGAAGACTTCCTATAAAGTTTTTGTATCTTCTATTTCCATCATAACTTACAAGCATAAGAGAATAAAAATGAGAGTTAGAATTTGATGTACTGTTTCCCCATATACTCTCTGCCAGAAAAGACAATCAGAAACAAAGTATTTTAGTTTCAAAAACATTCAGCCAAAATAAACCACAGAAGAGTCTGCCATTTTATTTCAACCATCTGCTTCGTTTATAAGCAAAGCATGTTCAATGTTCTGCAATAAATTCAAAGCCTTCAGTCTGCCCCTGTCACAGGAAAAACAAGAATGTTGCAGTGCAGAAGATGGGAAAAAATGAAAGTGACCAAACACCTTTTGACTCCAGACTAAAACAGAATATCAAGCCTGATTTACTTTATTCTGATATTCACAATTAGAGAAATACAGCCACAGCTCCAAATACTACTTAAAATGGAAGACTTCTCAGAATTTGGTAAACATTTTATCACATAATTCTTAGCACTCTGAAGCCAAACGGACACGACCATCTTCCCTCTGGAAAAGGAAAGCATAGCTTATTCATAATTATTAACACAGGCTCTCTTTCATTATTCACTCTCTATAGGAATGCAGAGACATGCACAATTGCTAGTCCAACCTCCAGAAGTAATGGTATTCATCAGTAATCTTCTTGTGAGCCTTTACAATGGCCCTACTACTTGACTTCAATCAGCTGTAAAGCTCCTTTATTCTGTTATCACATCAGTGTGAGGGAATGAATGCCAAGGATTGAATGCCCTCCTAAAGGAGCAAAGTCGTGCTGTTAGAATAGCAATGAGCTTCATCTGACACTGTTCCACACGTTCTTTCACGCTCCCTCACTCTTGCAGAGGAATGCATGCACGACAAAAATAAATCTGTTGAGTGCAAATGCTAGGAAACATATCTACAGAATAATATACTAAATAGAGCATATCACAGTTTAATAGAAAGAGCTGGAAGTTGATATAAAGGATGCAATTAATAGACTTTACTGGCAGCAGTTGTGTTCCATTTGTCAGAAGAAAGGGATAGGCGGAATAATCTTTCTACTAGTGAGAAAGATATTCAGAATTTCAATACCAAATGTCTCATCTATTAACACTCACTTCTCCTTAAGCTCTTTTTATTTTTGCTGATGCAAGGACCACAGCATAGATTTGTTCTTGCTCATTTTAAGGAAGAGAAGAAAACAAGAAATCCAAATTAAAAAATGGATGATTGATGATTATTCTAAGCAGAATCTTTTGGTAGCTCACCCTGTCTCCTCCCTGTACAGTTTACTGTTGTGTACATTGCTTCAGCCAAAACAAGGTGTTGAAATCTCTACTAGGTGGTATGAAATCTCTACTAGTAAGGCCCCAGAATTTGGACTACCATATCGACAAAGTTATCAGAGAACTCAGGCACAAAACTGAAGTGTCACTCCTAATTTACTATTGCTTTTAGGACTGACTCAGAGATTTTTTGCTTTTATTTTTGTAATTTCAAACACATCATCAACACTCCACCTTGAAACTAAGCTATGCTTTAGCAGGAAGAACAAACAAAAATGCATCTTTCTAGCTCATGTATATTAGTGGATTGTCAGTAATAAAATTTTTATATTTAAAAAAATAATCTTCCTTGCATGTGAGCTTATTTAAATTCCTGTGGTGTTCCATTAAGGATAAAGAGAAAGGATGGTGCTGTAGACTGTAAAGTGCCTTTGTGTTATTCGACCAGAAGCAGATTACTTTAATAGTGCACTACACTCTATAGTCCATTTTAGGGCAAAGATGAATACAGTGGAACCTCTCTGCTGTGAAGTATCTGTTAGCATCAACTCCTGCTTGGACAAGCAGAGAACGACCTTTATGCCCACTCTCAGGAAAAAGGCACTGATGTGGCAAGTGAAAAGGATTTCTGAACACTGTTTTGGGAACATAAACAGATATCTCAGCATACTGGAGATACATTGAAACTTAATCAGTGACTTGACTGATGATATCTTCTTGAGGAGCTACAATGATCCAGTGATATAAACATTTTCCAGTAGGAATGTTTCAAATACTATCTTCTGCACTTCTCAATCATGATTGTAAAAAGATCCAAACTCAGGATGGAGCTCTACCAAACACCTTCCCCAGTAAAAGTATATAGCTAAAATTGTACCTGCAGGGGTGCTAGACTTCCGTATATAGTATTTTGGTGACACCCTTTCCCAGTAATGTAAGAAAGAAAAGTCATTAACAGACATCAGCAAAGAGGAGCTTTTTTTGTCATATAGCTGAGCAATAAAAACTTACCATAACTTAGTCAGCCCTGAAGTGGTGAGGCAGTTGGACTAGATGACCGTTGTAGGTCCCTTCCAACTGAAACATTCTATTCTATTCTATTCTATTCTATTCTATTCTATTCTATTCTATTCTATTAATTACATCCTAAAAAGAGTTATTAGCAATAAACCTAAATTAGAACAGGATCGTACTCACAGCCATGGGCAGAAAGAAGGAAATGAATGGTAGCTTGAGATACTACAAGTCCAAACTCCGCACTGACAGGAGAACAAGAAAGAACTCATAGTTTCACTGGTTTCAGTGAATAACATTACTCAAGGGAATAATGTTATTTATATCAAGAATAATGCTTGATGAACTGAAGACCTCTCAAGGTTGTTAACACGCTATTTTTACACAATGTTAATAAATCCTGGGCATCAGTTTCAGGATTAAGCATGAGGTTAAGCTTATAGTTAACACCATGTGCTTTAGTACAGCTATGCATATTTCAACACGTGCTCATCTTCATAATTCCATGAACTCTTTCTAAATATGAAGAGTTTTCAGAATCAGGATTTATTTATATTCATGAAACTAATGAAGCAGAATATGGGCAAAATGAAAAAAAAATACTGCACTGGTGAGTAAAAAAATTAATAAATATTTAAATCCACAAAGTCTACATTTCTACTGATACTAGCAGAATTTTTGAAAATGACACTTGGAAAAAAAACATTTACAGCAACAAGTTGATTAATCAGAAAAAAGTTAAGGTGATAAAATACAAAGAGTAGCTTAAATCATACCAGTATAAATTAAAACACACTTAAAAGAAAACAGATAACCATTACATTTTAATACCAAAATGAGTAATTGTTAAATTCCTCATTAAGAAGCCCTTTGTGGAGACTAAAATTTACTACAATAAAAGCACTTGCAAAATTACTCTGACTTTGCATAATTTTCTGTTAGTGACCTAGATTTAGCAATATGATGGATAAAGCTAATAATGTGGTATTTAGTTCTTACATAAAAGAACGATGCGGAAGAAAAAAAAAAGAATTCAAAATGGTTTTAAATTACCCCCCAAACCCCCGAATTTCCTTAGTTTTCCTTATTTTAGAATCAGTTTGTGTGTTAACACAACTGTTTTATTCAGAAATGTTAAATACAAGAAAACTAATTTCTCCTACACTCTGTACTTCCTGCTCCCTCTGCTCCCCTGATGAAGGAATTACATTACTTTTTCCTTATGCTATTAAATGATATAAATGTCTTGCCCTCAGTGGTAAGCTATCACAGTTAAAATTAAAGAAATATTTATTTCCAAACATATGTGCTCCTGGAATGTAAATACTAATGTAAAGACAGAAGTAAATGAACAAAAAGCAGGCCTTGTCTCTATGAGCAATACTAGCAGCTGAAGGAAACCATCGCGTACTTTGAGCAATAGTTCATTCACAGAGAAAGGTCAGCCTATAATAATCCCACTAAAAATACTGGTTTCATCAATAATTTTTTACCTAATTAAAGGTTTTCATGGCTTAACTGGAAAACAAGGACTAATCTGCCTATGATAGAAATCAGATTTTATGCAAAATACTTGTATCAGTTTTTTCTTGACACTTCACTCTGCGCATTTATTTACCAGCAAATCAAGCAACCTGCTG
>NW_010425563.1:82589-85037 GCF_000710305.1 Buceros rhinoceros silvestris
GCTGAACTAGACTGAACGAAGAAGTCAGGTCTCCTCATGTATTTGGAGACCAAACAGGGAAGTTAACTTTCTCTGCTGGATTAATTGCCAAGTGTAGGAATAAAATATATACAGAAGGAAGAACATCCTTTGAAAAACAAAGGATGGCACATTTCAGAGTATTGTTTTTAAAGCAAAACAAAATTTACATGGAAAATGCAGGTATCAATACCTAGGAAATCAACATTTTATATTTTTCTATTTAAATATGCAAATGAGCCAAAAGCCTTCATTATCAATATGGTAAATAAATAAATACTGTGAAGGAGAAAGAGCTGCCTAATTTTGCATGTCCACTTTGCATTTCTTGGTATAATTTTAGACTCTAAATATAACATTAAACATTACAACCATCACGTGAAAAGGAAAAAACACAGTGCTTTCCAGAAGACATCCTTCTATAACATGGAGTTTGTAGAAAATTATTAAAAATAGCATCTTTTCTAACCTTTCTAACCTTTCTAGAGTTATTCTTACGCTCTTTAGTGTTTAGTTATGGAAATCCTATTGATACATCCGACTAACTTTACAAGTTAGTTTGTAAAGTTAGCTAAACATCTTTTATTATGTGGAAAGTACCCAAATGTTACCAACATAGCTTTAGTGTCCCAGTATGGCTATTCTAAAAGAATCTCTAGGTTGAATAACTTGTCTTTGACATTTGCCAACAGCAAGGGAAAGCTGAAGGAAATGCAAGCTTTAGTTAACTTCCTTCCACTCTTCCAGCACCTTGGCACAGAGGTTTCTCGAGGCAGATGCTGGAATCGGTTTCAGTACTTAATGAGGGATTTTTCTCTCCCAAGTTCGCTCAGTTGCATTTTTAATCACCATAGAATTCAGGACCCACAGAGTCTTGCGGTAAACTGTTCCACAACTAAACTGCGTGCTGTGTAAAGAAGTCCCTTCTTAGGTTGAACCTGCCACTTCTTTTAAAATGCAATGAGACTTTTCCCCGTCACACATATTTTGTACACCTCTCCTACATCCCCCTCTCAACCTTTATTCCCCCAGGCTAAGGATTCTTCAGAAGAAGCAGTTCTTCATTTTCACTCATTCTTGACTTCCTCCAACCTCAACCCCATTCCACAGGAACACCACGGATTTATCTAATTGCAAAATTCAGTGCTCTTGTTATTCTCTATGCTGAAGTTTTCATAAAAGTATTACAACCTCAAGCTCTTGTTCCTAAGTAGCAACACACAGTTCATGGTTAATGATTATTTACAAAAATATAATTTCCTTTTTTCTCTCCAAATCTTTCCATATCACTTTAGACTTACACAAATGGGGATTTCAAGTGTCATTTTATTGCTGTCACTCTGTATCAGAAGGTCTTTCTGCTTTTCTTAGTTCTTAAGTTTGCTTCTATGCTTATTCTAAATGAGTGAAGATACTAAATAATTACATGCTCATTTGTGAAGATACTAAATAATTACATGTTCAAAACCAAACATGTAACATTTACGTAATGTAAATACAGATAGCACATATAGGAAAAATAAACAGATGCCTGCAGTGCTTTCTGTTCATCAGCTTGAAAATTGTGTTTTAATATGAGAACTTTCTAATTGTTTTCTTTCATCTTCTTTCACCTACTGTGCATTTGAAAGGAACAACTTTTTTTTTTTTACATTTACAATCAACAGAGTATGCTCCTTCACAGTGAAAAAAAGGAGAAATACTGTTCTATTAAAATGTATCTTCCCACTAACACTTTCCAGGGCTTGCATTGTCTTCTCTGAATTGATAATTATTCACAACTGTATTATGTCAATATTAACAACAACAACAAAAAAAAAAGGTTCACCAAAGGTACTTCAACTGCACACCACTCAATCATATTCAGTGGGGAGGTTTTAAACCTTGTATTCTTCTCCCCCGTAGTAATATTTCTGTGCAAGTTTTTTCCAATTTCACATTTTAATCATAAATCACCGCAAATATTAATCTTTATGCTGTGCTCACTGTCTCTGAAATAATGTAATTCATCAGAAAGTGATGACAAATAGTTAAAAGCATACTAGGATAAAATGACACTTAGACATGCCTTTTTCTATTCTCTTATTTTCCCTCCATTGAAATCCGCGCTCCAGCTAAAAAAACAGGGATCTTTTTCAATTTGATTAAATTTGCCCATTAAAAATAAAGCTAATTACAGTTAACTGAATTTTAATACCAAAAAAATCTAATAAAAGATAATACCACACACAAGGACTTTCAAAGAAACAGGGTAAAAAAAACATTTTCAGATACCCAAAGACAGTTCTTTTGTAGTTAATCTTTAAATAAAATGATCTCAAACAATGCTATAGGTGCTGTGGTTATTTTCTAGTTACTTCTAGATGATAACAAAGTTTTCTGGAATTCTTACCAAATTCCCTCTAAAAAACATCAGTTTTGGTCAGCAGG
>NW_010425563.1:85152-86436 GCF_000710305.1 Buceros rhinoceros silvestris
AAAAGAAAACAACCTCACACCTAAATTAGAAATTAACTTCTTATAATGAACCTCTCCTTTTAAATAAGACTTAATTTGCAGGCTGAAAGATCATCACACAGGAAGATAATGTGAACTTTGTATAAATCACTGCTAATCACATATCCTCAAAAAAACCGCAAAGCATCTTTGATTGAAATGCTATAGTAAAAACTCCAGAAAATATGTACTCAGACTCTTTTTATTAGGAACTATATTTTAATTACTCTTGATAAGCACCTGTCAGGATATGGGTTTTCCTGGTCATTTCTCACAGCTTCGTTATCAGCTTGCCAGTTAAATCTTTCTGAATATTCTCATTTCTAAATCCTATTTCCTTTGACTGTGATCTCTGCTTACTTTCTGCTGGAGAACAGGCTTAAAAGGCTTAGGAGTTCAAATGCTTAATGGGTTTATGAAGAAGGATGTTGTAAGAAGGATTGCTTTGACAGTTTGATTAGATTAACACAATCAATCAGCTTCAAAAACATATGCCGCCCTTAAAAATACAAGTACTGCAACTTCCTTAGTGGATGTTACTGCATTTAAACTGAAAAGAACAAATATTGCATGTTTCCAATGCCAATTTCCCTGGAAAATGAACTGAAACACACTCAATAAGGACGATGGCATTCATAAGCACACTCCTCGCATCAAAAGATTAAGTTAGCAAAAGTGAAGCATAACTACCCGCGTGCTTGTTTGCAAAGATGCATTTAGATTTTTAAAAAGTACATGGAATTTGTTAATTAGTTTATATGTACAGAAAATAACACGACAATTTTTGGGATTTTTGAGATATACCTGAAATTACTGTCAGAAATTGAAATATTTACAAAATAATCAGCATGGGTTTATGAAAGGCAGGTCCTGCTTGACTAACACAATCCCCTTCTATGACAAGGTGATGCACGTCGTGGAAAGGCTATGGATGTTGTCTGACTGGATGTTAGTAAACCTTTGACACCATTTCTCACAGCATTCTCTTGGAGCAACTGGCTGCTTGTGAGCAGCCATCCTTGAATGGATGTACTCTTCGCTGAGTAAAAAACGGACTGGATGGCCGGACCCAGAGAGTGGTGGTGAATGGAGTTCAATCCAGTTGGCAGCCAGTCACCAGCGGTGTCCCCAGTACTTAGATTGGGGCCTGTCCTCTTTAACACCTTTATCAATGATCTGGATGAGGGGATCAAGTGCACCTTCAGTAAGTCTGCAGATGACCCCAAATTAGGTGAGTGTTTCAATCTGCTTGAAGGTCAGGAGGCT
>NW_010425564.1:0-3248 GCF_000710305.1 Buceros rhinoceros silvestris
CCTGCAGTGCTGCATGGGATGCATGAGACGCTCAGTGGATGGGAGAGGAAGGCTTCGCATGAACACAGCAACACTGGACGTCAAGCAAGGGGCTAAGTACCACTCAGGAGTCTGACGGACCTGGAAGAGGTGCAGCCTGGACCAACACGAGCTCTCAGGAGGTGGTGGAAACCCGTAACCAGCCCCCTGTAATTCAGCATTCAAATGGGGTTAAGGGGCTAGTCAGGGACAAAGGACACAGGAGCACTAGGACACAGCCATCGATCACTCCTGGATGGAATGATGGAGTGGTCTCCTTTTGGCTGTATATTAAGGGAGGGCAATAGGGCATAAGTACAATTACTGTCCAGAAACACCGTGTTGTGGAAGGTAGGTCTTTTCCAACTCACCTGTCATCTTTCCTTGACATGATTACAGGTCTGGTTGATAGGGGAACTCTGCTGATAAAAGAAAACTGCATTTCTTCTGGGCATCTGATTTATTACGGGGTGACAGTTTGATTAAAAATGTGTATTCTATTGCATTAAGAGGGCGTATGTTCAATGAATTAGAGACCAGCTCAGTGACAGATCTCCAAAGGTAATTGCTAATGGAGATGCACTGATGAGTGAAGTTTTGTCTGGTAACGGTTGCTGGGCTGATTTTTTATTTTTGATTTTTCACAATAGTCGTTCCCTTTTTCAGTTGTTTTGGAAACCACACACCACCTTCTTGGGACTGCTAGAATCGGTGAGTAGGGGGGACAGAGGGTCTGCCTGCCCCCTGGGCTTTGGGACCACCCTGACCCTGGGCCTGCACATTGTCCTCTTTCCTCAAACATCTTTCCCCAAGCTCTAGCTGCTGCAATTACTTTGGGGACCCCAACGCCTTTCTCATGAAGGTCAGTGCAGCAGCTGCAGAACTCCTGAAAGGAGACTCCAGGTGGATAGGGATCGGAAAGACCCTCCCAGCCGCCCAGTGTCTCCCCTGGGGTGATCTGGCTCACCCCAAGGATGTTCAGCTGCTGGGGTTATTGTGACATGCTGCTCTGCTCCCTGCTCTGGTGGGGCTTGGGTACCAGTGGCATTTTGGGGCTCTGGATGGCAGAGCTGCATGCACATCCCAGGCACCTGCCCTTGGCCTGGCGGTGTGAGGCATTGGCTTCTTCATTCTGCAGGTCTGGGTGAGGCCATGCACAGCTCCTGGGGTTGCCCAGATCCAGCCGTGGCAAAGTGGCAAAGCACAGCCACTCAAAGGGCACTGGGGGGAGCCTGAGTGCCAGAGACCCCTATCTTCTCCCGCTCTCCTGCAAGGTCCCCAGACCACTGAGGTGAGGTGAAGGCAGTGGGAAGGAGATGTCTCTTCAGGATGCTCAAGGCCCTGCTCAGTCACACAGGCGCCGATGATCCCTTTGCTAGAACCCCACGTCAGGGTGGGCACCAAGGTGGGCATCTGGAGGGGTCAGCCCCCAGCAGCAGCGATGACACGGCCAGGTGCCAGTGACAACTGTGCTCTGCCCATGGCTCAGACCAGGAGCCATCAAGAGTTATCCTTGAGCTCTGCCAAGCACCCCCAGGATGGCTGTGCCACCTTATGCCCACATCACCTGTCCCCTCCTGCACTGCTGGAGCTGTGCCATGACCTGCCACCTTTGTGCTGCTTTGTGCCTGGTCACCACCAGGCACAGCAGCGGCTGGGAACCCTGTGATCCTGCCTTGTGCTGACCAAGCTGTTCCCTGTCCGTGACCAGCATGGCTGGGGTTCAGCACAAAAGGGGAACAAGTGTTTCTCACATGTGGAGAAGGCGAAACTTGGCACTTCTCTTCCCCAACCAGGCAAATCACCGTGCCTGCAAGTACATCCCCCACCCCGCTCCTCTTCCTCCCTGCTCCCGGGGAAGAGTTTCCAGCAAACAGAGCTGCTGCTCAGACTGGTCTGTCTTCACCCCCAGCAAGGAGGTAAGAGCTGGGGGGCACACGCCTCTGCTGCTGCCACTCTGCAGCCCTTGCTCTGTCCCCCTCCTTCCTTCACTTCCCTCTTCACAAGGGTTTGAGGTAGGAAAAGGGGGAGAAGGTGATGCGAGGGGTGGGAGGTAGTGGCTGCAGCAGTCTGTCCTTGCTCCGGGTGGTTGTGGACATCACTAGGTTCTGCATGCTTGCCCCGGGCTGAGAGCCTCAGGTTTTGGGGTAGGTCTGGATCCCTTTTGTCTGTTTATCTCTCCTCTGTCATGTCTCTTTGCATCCCTCCCTCACTTGTGTTCTCTATCCCATGGGACCGCTCCGTCAGCGCTGGCTCCTTCAGCACTGGAAGAAGCATCCTCTGCATGTGTCTGATGCACCCATCCCCAGGACATGCACCAATGGTTTGTGCTGTGGTCCACGTCCTGGTCTTTCCAATCCCACAGCCCTGCCATGGGCACATGTCAGAGGTTTTTTTCAGTAACATCAATGTTTCACATCACGCAAGGAAACAGCCTCAAAATCCTTCTGTGAAGTCATTTTCACCATTGCATGTGGTGTCCGGGTGTTGGACACCTGGTGGTGTGGCAGATCCATGTGTGCATCTGATGAGAGCACTGACGTGTCTGTGTCCAAGGGGCCTCTGTGCATTTGCTGTGTGTCTGCCTCCGTCTCCGATTCCCCCATCCCTGTGCTTGTAGGGTGGCAGGATGCAGCTCAGGCTTTGGCTGGTGACCAGCACCCTGGCAGTGGTGCTGGGCACAACCCTCCTGGAAGACGAAGTGTGTCAGGCACCAGATGGCCAGAAAGGCTTCCCGGGGATCCCTGGTCTTGACGGGAGGCCAGGGCAGAAGGGTGATGTGGGAGAGCCAGGTAAGAGGCAGCAGGGGGTATGCGGTGCGGGTGGCCTGAGAGCCTCGAGCCTGTTGGTAGGAGCATCACGAGTTGCGGGAGCAGCTCAAGAGATGCCAGACGTGTGAACTGCTCCTCCTCACCATCTCTCCCCAGGGAAATCAGTACACTCGACGGGCATCCAGGGACCCAAAGGAGATGCAGGAGAGCCAGGGATTCCTGGCTTCCCAGGAAGGAGGGGCTATCCCGGCCTGCCGGGCCCCCCCGGGGTCTCAGGCAAGCCGGGGCCAAAGGGGCAGAAGGGGAACCCCGACAATATCTTGGGGCAGCCGCGTCCTGCCTTCTCCGCCTCACGGAGGTCCCCACCATCCAGGGGCAAGACAGTGGTGTTTGACAACATCATCACCAACGAGGAGAGCTCCTACAGTCCCCAGACCGGGGAGTTAACCTGCCGCATCC
>NW_010425564.1:3321-6074 GCF_000710305.1 Buceros rhinoceros silvestris
TCCCCCTGCCGCATCCCCGGGCTCTACTACTTTGCCTTCCAGGTGGTCTCCAGCGGGAACCTCTGCCTGAGCATCACCAAGAACAGTGAGCACGTGGTCAGCTTCTGCGATCACAACAGCCGCAGCCTGCTGCAGGTGAACTCGGGCAGCATGGTGATCAGCCTGGCCGTGAATGACCGAGTCTCCCTGAGCACTGACCCTGCCAAGCATGGCATGATTTACAGCGGCTCCGAGGCAGACAGCGTGTTCAGCGGCTTCATGCTCTTCTCACAGACGGACTGATGGACCATCAGTCTGGACCTGCTTAGCACTCGAGCATCGCCGTGTGTGTGTCTGCATGTGTTTTCTCTCTGTGAGTGCCTGGGACAGTTTAGTGCCACAGCAAATGGGGGTGACCCCAAATTGAGCTGCCAAACAGGTCCTCTGCTTCCACCAGCATCATAAGGTGGGCAGGCTGTGGGTCACCACTGCAGCAGTGAGACCCCTGCAAGCACTTACCTCTGTGCTGAGCCTGCACACTCCAACACAGAAGCAGAGGAGTCCTGGCCCCAGCAGCCCTTTCTCCTCCTGGGCATTCAGACCCCAGACCAGAGCAGCCCAGCTGTCACTGGGGCCATGCACCAGCCGTGGCTCTTTGCTCTTGAATAGGAAATCGCTGTGTGACATCACTTCTGCTACACTAACCACAGCCAACGCCTGTCTTGCGCCAGGTCACAACTGCCTCTCACATCACCCCATCAGTATAAATAAACCCTTCTTCCACAACAGCCTCTTGGGTTTTCTTTCCTATTCCTGCATCTTCCCCAAACCATCAACGTCCTGGACCCCTTCCCAAGCTGTCCAGGGAGAGAAGTGATCCCAGCTTGCCCCCGGCAGGAGGGAACTGAGTGTACACACAGAGCTGGCACTTATGGGGAGGAAGGGGAAATCTCTGGGACTAGCCTACGTGTGTCCTTCCTCTGATGAGCCCAAGCTCTTTGTCCTGCACAAGGGTAAACAGAGGTGGCAGATTATGAACTTCGCCCACGTGGTCCTTCGTTGGTACCCAAACTCTCCCAGAAAGGGGAAAGGCAGCTGTGGTCCTCCAGCCTTTCTGTGAGGAGGGACAGGGACATCAGGGTGACTGAGGGGGTTGTGGGGTGATGGTGGTGGAGTTGTTAGGTGGTGCTGTTCTTTCTTTGGCTTGGAGTGACACTCGCATGGCAGCCAGAAAGCATCAGGGAGGCCTCACAGCTACCATACCCGAGGACAGCTGCTCCAAGGAGCTGCTTCACACACACTGGGCAGTCAAAAGCCTCCATTTCTGAGCAGTGAGGAGGAGGCCAGGTCACCTGCTAGGAGCAACGCCCTGACCAGGGATGCTGGGGGCCCAGTTCAACCAGCACCCAGCAGAGCTGGTGGAGCACAGGACAAGGTGCAGAGAGGACATCCAGTCTGCAGGTCAGAAATCCTCAAGGAGAAACGTCCTTCTGTCCCATCGTCTAGGGGAGCAGCTTCTCCCACCAGAGCCAGGCGAGGACTTGGCACCAGCCCTTCGTTGCACAGGCTTCGCCAGCTCCATGTTGCTGGCACGATGCTCTGCTCCCCATCCCCTCACTGCTCAGAAATGAGATAAGAACGGGTGAAAGGCAGGTGACACACAGAGAGCTAGTGTCTGCGGTGCTTGGAGAGCTTTCGGCACGTCCCTTGGCAGATGCTTATCCCACCTCTGTCCTCCCAGCACAGGTCCTGCTGGACAGCCAGGAAAGTGCTTGCTCAGAGGAAACAATCAGGAAGGAGGATGTGAAACACAGCTAGGCACCAGCTGGGGGTTCTGGGTCCCCAAGGGCCCTTTTCTAACTCTGCAACTTCCTCCGGGAGAGTGTCACGGAGAGTGACCCACCCCGCACGGTGCCGGCAGACAGTGTCCACAGCAGCCAGAGAGCTCAGCAACTCAGGACCCTGTTCCCTGCTCCCCCACGCCCAGAGGTAAGAGGTGCTGCAGGGTCCATCTCTGTGCGGTGGGCTGCGTGGGGACTGGGGGTCTAGCAGCACGGCACAGTGTTGGGCTGTGTGAGAGGAGAAGGAAATGAAGGCACTGCCAGGCTGCTCATGTCTTGGGGGGGATTCACACTTGTCCTTGATGGGAGAAGACCCAATCCCCTGAGCCAGGCATGTCCTCTGAGATGTCCAGCTGATGGAGGACTTGATCCTGATGGGCAGAACCAGGAAAGTCAGGCTGCTGCTGGAGGAGGAGAGAGATAAGCTGGGTCCAGGGAGCACCAGCCTCAGTGCAGCGTGGTGCAACCATCTGCAGCAGCAAAGGCACCTGCGGGGGGTTTGGCACACTGGACCAGGAGAGCTTTGGGCTAGCCGTGGGTACCGCACCATGTCTCCATCCAGGCTGAAAGCCCAACTCCCCTTGTGTCATCCTGGGGGTGGTGATGAGCCCAGGGTCCATCTCCACATACCCACTTCCCCATTGCCTGGCAATTGCTATGGAGGTGGCACTGAGGGTACAGCCATTGCAGCCAGGTGCTCCTGGTGCAGTCAGTCTCATAGCACAGTAGTCTTTTGCCCCATGGTCTGGAACCCACTCTGCCGTGTTCTCTCAAGCCAGCACTTTCTTTCCCTTTCCATGCTACAGAGAACCAAAATGGGCCAGAGCTTCCAGGAGCAGGTCCTTTTTGTCCTCACCCTCCTGCTCCTGAATCTGGGGTCTGCTGTGACCAGAGAAGCCCCTCACCTCTGCTATGGTACTCAAGGACTGGCAG
>NW_010425564.1:6130-9382 GCF_000710305.1 Buceros rhinoceros silvestris
TCTGCTGTGACCAGAGAAGCCCCTCACCTCTGCTATGGGACTCCAGGCCTGCCAGGCATGCCGGGTGTGCCGGGCAAGGATGGCCGGGATGGGCTGAAGGGATCCAAAGGCGAGCCAGGTGAGTGAGCAAGGAGGGAACCCACCCTTGAGTCCTCTGTGGGTGGTCTGCCTTGGTTTGCAGGCTGTGGAGAGCATGCTCTGGGGACAGGGCAGGAGGAGAGGAGGCTAAAGAGAAGCAACAACCCTCTCCTGCCTGAGGGAAGGCTCTGGAGGACCCCCACATCCTGCCATTGACTCTGACTCCCTTTCACTCCCTGCTGCCCCACAGGTTTCCCAGCCACTCCCAAATCACAAGGGCCCAAGGGCATGAAAGGGGAACCAGGCATGCCCGGTGTGTCAGGCAAGACTGGCCCTCCCGGTCCCCCTGGTCCCCCTGGACTTCCTGGGATAACGGGCATCGCTGGAGTGCCAGGTGTGCCAGGCAGCTACAAGCAGAAGCTCCAGTCAGCATTTTCAGTGAAGAGGCAGACCCATGAGCACCCCTCGAAGAACGAGCCCGTGGTGTTCAATCACATCATCACCAACACCAACCACGAATACAGCACCACCACGGGCAAGTTCACCTGCAGGGTCTCTGGCCTCTACTACTTCGTCTTTCACACCTCAATGGAAAACCATCATCTCTGCGTCATGCTGTACAAGGACAAGAACAAGATGGCCAGCTTCTGTAACCACAAAACCAACGAAAAGCAGGTCAGCTCTGGTGGGCTCCTTCTCCACGTGAGTGCTGGGAACCAGGTCTGGCTGGAGGTGAATGACTACAATGGCATGGTGGGCACAGGCAACTCCGACAGCATCTTCTCGGGGTTCTTGCTCTTCCCGGACTAGAGGAGCACCAGAGCCCACCCCAGCATGCCAGCCTCTTCTCCCTGCCCTGCAAACACTGTGGCTTGACTCCAGACTCTTGCTGATGCTCCAGGTTTCTCTGCTGGGTGGGAATCCCTAGTATGGGGGTTAGCTCCAGCCATTGGACGCAAACAGGCTGAATGGGGGCACAGGCACGTCTGGATGCATCTGCACCCACCCAGCCCCTGGGTCCTGCTGGCACTGCCATGCGCATCCACCCTGGTAACCCCCTGTTACCTTCTCCTGCCAGAGGCAGAGGACTCTCTGCATCTCTCCCCTTCCCACCGGTGTGCACCTGAGACAGCCAGGTGTCCCAGCTTGCAGCAGCACCTTTGCATAACTGGAAACTGTCAATAAAATCTTCCTCTTCCTCCGTGCGCCTGGCCTACCGTGTTTTGCCCTCCATGACTTGCCTTTCTGCAGGTGGAGACCACATGTGGCCAGATGGATGTGGTGTGCGCACCTGCATGTGTGTGTAGGCCCATCTGGACATCTGCGTGGCATCAGAACATCCCCGAGCCCTGGCTGGCTCAGTCGTGCTCAGCGTCAGTGAGCATCGCACTCCATTCACAACCCTGGCTTTGCTTGGTGGGGTTGGACCCCCAGCTGCCCTGACTGCAGGAAGGTCCCATGCCCATGCACACAGCCCCCACCTAGGGAGGACAAACACTCCTCCAAGCAGGGGCCCTGATGCCTCCCTTCCCCTCCAAGTGGGTGCAGTTCAGTTGCAGAGGACCACAGACCAAGTGGCAAAGCTCACAGCCATGACATCCCCAGAGTCCCCGCCGCAGCAGGGACAGGGCAGGGGAAGCACTGGTTTCCCTGAGCCAGACCAAAGAGGCTCGTGGTTGTGGAGGCTACAGAGGCCACCAAAACCCCACAGAGATTCCTCCCGGTAGCACACACCGTACGGTGGCACACTGTACAGTGGCACAGGAGGTCATCCACCCTGAACATCCTGTTCACCTCCACATGGCACCAGCAGAAAGCAGAACTGGGAATGCTTTTACCGCAGGGTGAAACCACTTTCTGTCCACAACATTTAGAAAAGCCTGGGGGACAGATTCAAGGTGAGGATGCCATGACCCTGCAGCATCCTCTGGCCTGCCGGTACCTCCCAGCAGAGCTGGGTATGTGCAGAGAAAGCTGAGGGAATCTAGCCAAGTGCATGGACATCTCTGCAGAGGGGTTACCCGAAGCTTGTCTGGAGTTCACAGTAGTGTTCCTTTGAGCAAGTTTGAGCAGGAGCCAGGGACCTTGTAGGGTGGAGCACACCCCACCTCTGCTCCTCCAGGCCAGAGCTGCACGCCCAAGGGGCCCTGGTGTGCTATCTGGGGTGGCACATTCTGCTGAGCTGACAGACAGCACTTGTGGTGGATGTGAAAGTGCAACTGAAGAAGCTAAAGGAGCTAAAGATAAAAATGGGATGTGGCCGCAATCCTTTCACAATAACCTTTTCAGGAAACTTCTGCTTCTCCTCGAAGTCATTTCCAAGAAGGACACTAGCGTGTCCTGCACCATCTCGCAGCTGTGCAACACAAAGCTCAAGAGCGGGACGATGGCAAGGCTCCCCAGCTCCCTCCTGCAGGTAGGTGCAGCATGGAACCCTGCAGCACCAGGGTGACAGTCACCCCCGGCATCACTGGTGCTTCGCTGTGGCTTGGGGAAGAAAGGGGACTGCTGGGTTGGGGGTGGTGGAGATCACTGATGGGACCCTGTCCACTCCTGCTTCTCCTGGGGGAAGGGGGAGATGGAAAGGGGAGATAGCAAAGGCCCAGATTGCAGATCAGGCCCCGAGCATCAGTCTGAAAGGTGCCCTGGGGGTGCTTTCCTGTCCTGAGATGCTCTTTTCTTCTGCCTGGATCCGAACCTGCAGATCTGTCCTTGTACCGGACGCATACAAATCAGAGCTGCTGTGGCTGGAGGATCCAACTCACCAACCTCTTTTCCTGTTAACACCAGCAGGGAAAGTCCACCTGAGGCGGGAGGGTGTGGCTGGGGTGATGTGGTGTCCAGACGCAGCCCTCAAATGCCCAGTGCTTACCACATATGCGCCTTCACCAGGAGCTGGGGCAAGTTGCTGAGCTGTGGGAAACAGGGGGTGGCAGAAGAAAGTTGTGACCTCAGGGACTGGAAGCCCAGATCACTGTCCACCAAGGCTGGTTAGACACAGAAATGCCCCTGGGATGAAGCAGGCGTGTGGCAGGACAACGGGATCCTGCAGGGGTTGGGAGGACAGGTTTGGGGATTTCATTGCCATCTGGAAGGACTAAATCTGTCCCTCAGATGTGACGGTGGAAAGCAAGCACTATCCCCTTGCAGACGATGAAGCTGCACTGGGCTAGG
>NW_010425564.1:9493-12644 GCF_000710305.1 Buceros rhinoceros silvestris
CCCTGAAGGGATGGTCCTGAGATGGGGTGAAGAATTACTCCTCTGAGAGAGCAGAGGGGACCTGCAGCACATGCCTGTGGCAGCAGCAGCAGCACAGCCAGGCTGGACATCAAACCTCTGGGACAGGCTGACCTGTCCCCAGATACTCCTGTGGCTGAAGCTCTGGGCACTGGTAATTCAGGAGCGAGAAGAGGCTGACAAGTCCTAGCATGCCCAAAGAGGCTGGTCCCTCCAGGGCTGTCAGGAGAGTGGATTCAGCCCTGCAGCAGGATGTTTTCCCTCCCTGACTGTATTACCCAGATGTGCTTCTGGTCATCACCCTCCAGAGCAGCACAGAGTAGAGAGTGCCTTCCCCACCCCTCCCATGCCCGGACCCCTCGACATCCTTCTGTGCTCCAGCAGATGCTGACCGTGTGGGTGATGCTGATCTGCCTGGCTGGAGGGCAGCTTGCCAGAAGTGCCAAAATCTGTGCAATCCCGGGCATCCCAGGGTTACCAGGAGAGCCTGGCAGCAGTGGCAAAGACGGGGAGAACGGCCTAAAGGGAGAGCAAGGTAAGGAGAAAGCAGCAGGTGGGGAAAACATCATCTTGTGAACACCAAGAGAAGGAAAAGGCAGTGCCAGTCCCATGGCCCTGGGAAAGCAATCCATCTTCCCCCAGTCCCTTTGGGGTGTTAGCAGGAGGGGGTGATGCTAAGGGACAGAAGGGAGGGAACAGACCAGAGCACCCCAAGGAACCTGGGGAGAGACCCAAGGGTGCATGAGAGCAAAAGGTGTCACACCTGCCAGGCGGGCAAGGGTCTCCGTTGACCTTCACCGCAGGGCAGGTACCAGCAGTTTCCTTCCCAGTGCCCTCTCTGCAGACCTGTGGGGCTCTGCTATGACCACAACAACTCTTCCTCTTGTTTTCTAGGTCCCCCTGGACAGGTGGTCTATGAAGGAGACATGGGGGAGAAGGGAGACCCAGGAGAGCCGGGGTATCCTGGGAAGATCGGTCCCAGGGGCCTCCCAGGTTCAGGGGGATCACCAGGTCCCATGGGACCGCCTGGCCCTCCAGGGGACGCTGGTGACTACAGGATCACAGTCAAATCTGGCTTCTCTGCTGCCAGGACCATCAGCTACTACCCACGCCGGGAGCAGCCCATCCGTTTTGACAAGATCATCATCAATGAGCAGGGCCACTATGAGAACCGGTATGGCCGCTTCACCTGCCAGGTCCCCGGCATCTACTACTTCACCTACCACGTCACCTCCAGAGGCAACCTGTGCCTCAAGATAAAAAAGGGACGGGGTGGCAGCAAAGGTGAGAGCGTGGTGACCTTCTGTGACTATGTGCACAGCAGCTACCAGATCACCACGGGGGGAGTGGTCCTCCAGGTGGCAGCAAATGAGTCCGTCTGGCTGGAGCCGACAGAGAAGAACTCCCTAGTGGGGATGGAAGGGTCCGACAGCATCTTCTCCGGCTTCCTCATCTTCCCCGACTTTTAGCCTGCTGAAGATTTCTTTCTGCAGCCCTTCTCCTGCTGCTGGCTGGCCCCTGCGGGGCTGAGGTCTCCCCTGGAAATGACGCTGCACTCCAGCTTTGGTGCCCTAAGCATGGTGCTGTTGGTCTCGCACATTAAATTACAACTCCTTCTGCTGCTCGTTCCTTCCTGCCTAGGATTTAACCCCTTCCCCTCAAATAATGCCAAGGTGCAGGAGGCTCAGATACCCCTGGCTGCAACCGAGGCTCGTTAGCGTATCCTTGCTGCTGAGCAGAGCCAGGCGGTTCCTGCAGTTCCTGATGCAGACCGCTCTGAGCATCTCCTTCCAAAGCCTGGCCCAGGGTTAGGAGAACATGGGGAGGAAGGCTTGTCTCTAGCAGGGCATGGGCCACACAACAAAGTGGGAAAATTTGGGCAGCTGGGTACCGGTGATAGGTGAGGAGATGCAAGATGTCGTGCTGTACTGGAGATGCTGAGGCTGGTAAGATCTGGGTATACCACCAACCTCTCTGTGACTTCGTTTTGGGGGTGGTGGTGAAAATAATGTTTCCAGAAGTCTGTCGAAACTTGTGACAAGATGAACCGGGTCTACATGGGGAAGTCAGAGCTCAATGCTCTGATAGGAGAGGTATGGGACACGTGGCTGTCCCTTGGTGCAGCTGGTGGGCTCCAGAGCAGCCCCACGGCCCCAGCAGAGGACCAACACGTGCAAGTCCCAGAGCACAGCCGAGCCCTCCCAGAGATGTCCTTATTGACAGCAGAGCTGATGACCCAAGGACCTCCAGATGAATAAGACATGAGGTCCCCAAGGGTGTCCCTGTCACTGGGGCAGGGGACAATCCAGCATTGTACCTGGGCAGGCCGGTGGCCTGCGGCCCCCAGCCCAGCCATGGCAGCTCTGGGGTGTGAAGCCCATGGGGTGCACATGGGGCACTCAGGACGTGGAAGAGGAGAATTTTTGTGGGGGTCTAGATGTGATGCTGAGGGACACGGTTTAGGGCCCCTGGCAGTGCAGGGGGAACAGCTGGACTCGATGATCTCAAAGGTCGCTTCCAACCAGATGATTTTGTGTCTGGGATTTGAAAGGGGCTGAATGAAGGAGGGGATGATAAAGGGTCTTGGGGTGGGTGGGATACGGACTGGCTTTCACGGAGCATCGCTACTGAGCTCTCGGAGTCTGCCTGTGGGTCCAGGGCCCCCCAGCTCTGGGCTGCAGGGGTCTCCCTGCCCCAGGACAGTGGCAGTGACAGACACTGGTGTGGCCAGCTTGAAGGCTCCAGCGTCCGTCCGGGCTGGTTTGCCGGCAGGTGGCACTGGAGGCTGGCTCAGCCCTCACCTCCACTGGGACCATCCCCGTCCCACGGGCTGGGAGAGCAGCGATGGGGCAGAGGAGGGTCTCAGCCCTGCCTCACGGCCCTTTGTCCTCCCCGCTTCGTCCTTCCCCCAGCAAAACCCCTGGCTTCTGTCCCCAGGGGTGCAGCCAGCCTATGTCCCCAGACCTCCACCTCCTAGCAGAACGCCGGGGGCAGAGATGTTCGGAGCTGCAGCCCAAAGCTCTCCCTGTGCGGCAGCACTGGGCTGCTTTTAAATTGCAGCTGTCGTGTCACTTCGCAGCTGGAGAGGCAGGAGCCCCCCAAAACTGGGGGCAGCAGGGCAGGCGGAGGGCTG
>NW_010425564.1:12721-16780 GCF_000710305.1 Buceros rhinoceros silvestris
CAGCCCCCCAAAACTGGGGTCAGTAGGGCAGGTGGAGGCATGTAGTGGGTATTCAACCCCCAGAACAGAGGCTGAGCCTCCTACCCCAGGTCTGCACGGAACACCAAACCAAGGAGCAGCCCGTACACCAGAGGAGAGGGCTGCCACTCACAGAGCCTTGACAGGCTGGAGAAATGAGCTGCCAGAAACCTACTGACATTTAATGGAGACAAATGCAAAGTCCTTCCTCTGGCATGGGATAACCCCACGCAACAGGGCGGGGAGAGGGGGCTGGAGGAAGCTTCACGGGAAGGGATCTGGGATGCTGGTGGGCAGCAAATTGAAGCTTTCTGCCTTTCTGGGTAATTGATATAATCATTTTGGACTTTTGAAAAGGTCTTTGTCAGGACGTCTCCAGAGCGGAACTGGGTTTATTTTTAAAACTAATGTCTGACCTAACACCAGCACAAGCCAAAAGGGTTCCAGGGTCTTGGAGGCAGGGAGTCAGACGGCAGGGCAGGTACCAACTGTCTCTAAAGTGCAGCTCACTGTGCTTACGCAGCCGGAAAACAGAGGGCATTGCTTCCTGCCATGGGTCTCAGCCAGCACCTGGCAGTGCCACCTCAGGTGAGATCTCCATGGGGTGACAGCTGACCACTCCCCTGAAGCTGCCACCGCACGGGCCATGGAGCAGCACACCCCTCACCTATCCAAACTGGATGAGAAAGGGGAGCCAGAGGGCAGGTGATGGTCCAGGCAATAACAGCGGTCACTCGGCCAGGGTTGCCCAGTGTGGGTGGTGGTGTCTGACCCTGCAGGAAGCCCTAAAGCCCGAGGCCTCCAAAGACAGAGGCAGATGGAGAAGACCCTCTTCTCTCAAGTTATTACAGTGCTCACTGAGGCCAGAGCCACAACACAGATTCCCCTGGCCCCAGGACCATCCTGGCTGCCCTGCGGGAGAAGCCTTCTGCAAGATCCTCAGTGGTGCCCAGGGCCACAGGAGGAAGAATTAAACCCGCTCTGGGAGGCTGGGTGCTGTGCTGCCAGGCACACGCTGCCTGCTTGATATTCCCCAGGAGTGGCAGGACTGCTACAGCCCTGCTCTCAAACCCCCCCTGCCCCGCTCTGCGGTACCTAATTAATTACTCCGTGCAAAACAAAGAAATCTTGGAACAACACAACCATCAGCAGGACAGTTGGAGAGAAACCTGTTGCAGGGTCAGGTGCAGCTCGGTGGTGAGGACACCAGACACAAAGCTCCATATTCACTGCCTCTCAGGGAAAGGACCAATTCCCATCTTCTATTAATTCCTTACATCTTACCATTAGTGCCTTTCACTCACCAGTCTTTATCCTGGCTACGTCTTCACCCACTGAATAGACCTGCAGGTTCTGCTCCCACCTGGGACCTGACGGAGCTGTCCCAGTGCTCTGTGCACTCTCCGGGCAGGAGCTGGCTTTGTGCTCTCCCACACCAGGCCGTGCGTGCTCAGAGTGTGCACGCTCACCCCGCTCCACGCACATACCCACTACCTCGTGAGTGCTCTCTGCTTTGCTCCGACGCACTTGCTCTACTCCTCTTCTCCCCCTTTCGGTATTTTGGTTTGTTTTACTGGTGAGACTGGAGCAGCAGGACCTCCTCACGGTCAAGCCAAAGCTGAGTTGTAGAGCTTCACCAGGAAGTGCTGACCCTCAGCTATGGAGTCAGGCCTCCATCAAGGTCTGGGATGTGTCCAGACAAGGGACACCAGATGCTCAGTAGATGCTCTGGTAGAAATTGAGGCGGGTGGTGTCTTGAGGTGACTTCAGAGAAGGAGTTTTAAGACTGTAAGGGTTCTGCAAATGTGCAGCTAAGTGGCCATGGGGAGCTTTGGTGTCTTGGTGCTGGAGGTGGCATGAGTTGAGCAGGACAGAGAGTCAACCAGGAGCACAGCCGTGTCACCCAGTCACCCTGCCTCACCATGTAGCTGATGAAAGTGTCCAGTGACATCAAAAAGCAGCAGGCGGGAAGGTCACTTTCTGGGGACTCCCCGTAAGAGGCACTGGTTTGGTCCAAAGCTCAGCTGGAGCAAACCCACTGATGTGCAGACACTGGTAGAGAGCTGGTGGGATATTAAGATAAAAACTCCCTGTTTGGAGGCACATAGCAAGAAGGATCAGCTGGAACAGTGCGTGGAGCTTTCCTCTGCATCACCTCGCTGGCGTTTGGGGGGCTTTCCCTTTGCCAAAGCTCCAGGCTTAACTGGGACTCCGGCAGGACCTGCTGCGGTGGAGCACACCAAGTGCCTGTCAGTGTTCGTGGAAAGTGAAGCTGGAGAGATCAACGTGTGGTCGTGCTGTCAGTAAGACTGAGCCAGGGAAGTTAGCACCATGGTCTGGTCTAACATCACCAGCAAACGCCATGGCACTGTCAAAGGTGTTGATCCATTTGCACGGAGCCCAGCCAGTCCCTAGTACCTGCTACCCAAGGAAAAGCCCTTTCTAAACCATCCTTGGTTGGCCTCGGTATCTGCTGGCAACATTACCCAGCCGCCGCCGTGCCGCCTGGCAGGGTCTCCTAGAGGCCATGCAGAGCAGCCTCCCATGCAAGCCCTGCCCAACAGCCGTTCTCCCACGTAGCTCCTGACGCCGCTCCCAGACACAGGGATGCTTTTCTCTTGCCAGCCAGGCCCTCCCCACCAGCCGTTCTCCCACGTAGCTCCTGACGCCGCTCCCAGACACAGGGATGCTTTTCTCTTGCCAGCAGCTCCCTCCTGAACAGCCTGTGAGTGTTCCCTTCCCTTCAGCCTCCCAGCACCAAGGCACAGCCTCTGCTGCCAAGCTGGCGGCCGCTCTCCACCTTCTCCTCTGTCCTTGGGCAGGGTCGTGTGGTGAGACGTTTTTTCAATGTTCTTCCTTCCCTCCTCTTCTCCACACCACAGTATCAAGCAGGAGGTGCATGGGAACCCCTGCACGGGTTCAGTGCCATGCCATGATGCTGGTGTGCTCTGAGCAGAGGCATCACTGGGGCAGTGCAGGGGCCTGTGAGGGTTGCAGACACCAGTGGGACACAGTGGGACCAGCTCAGGTTTGGTGGAGACCAAGACCACACACAGTTCCTTCGCTGTAGGCAGGGTGGGAGCTCCCAGCATGGATCCCCTGGGTGTCCTGGCTCCACTGGAGGATGGGACTGGTTGCAGTCTCAGTGGAGTTTGATACAGCGGGAGCCAGTCTGAGACAGGGACAGGGGTTCAGACAGCACAGGGCTGCTGATAAGTTTGTTTCGTCCATCCTCACTCAGGTTTGGATTTGATTTTGAATGGGAAGGAGCAGTCTTTTGCCTTGAGCAACCCAGCCTGGCCCCTCTCCTGCCTGGAGCTGCACAGGGAATTCCTGTTTTTCCTGGCATCTCTGCCAGGACTGGGAGTTGTGGAGGCTCTGCTCTGGGCTGGCCACCAAGGGGTTAAGTCCCAGCCCTCTTTTTTTCTGCTCTGCCTCCTTATGAGGAACAGCCTTTGCGGGGCTGCAGAAAGGCTCTTTCTTTCCCCAGCAGATCTCTGGGAATGAAAAGTCTGTGTTCCAGATATTAAATTACTCATAAAATAGTTGGCCTGTCCCCGAGGCGGCTCTGCAGCCCCCCCAGCCCCCGCCGCCTGCTCTGACGGGCTGCTGATGTGCATCTGCATGTCACCTCCTGCTACAAGGTCAATCTCTCCAATTTAAAGCAGCATCATTGGAAAGCAAACCAGATTTCAGCCAGAATTAGCTTCAAATGGAGCATTCAGTGGACTTGCGCCGGGAGGGGAGCGCAGGAGAGGAAGGGTCCAGCAGAGACGGGTTGTGGGGTGGTGCGATCCTGCTGCTGCAGCACCCCCGGCTCAGGCACCCCCGGGACGCCAGGGCTGGCTAGAGGAGGCAGCGATGCTGCCAGGGGAGAGGATGCTCTGGCATCCCGGGGTGCATGTGGGGCACATGCGGGCAGGGAGGGCTCAATCCCTCACTCCTCTGCATCATTTGCAGCCCCAGCCCATGGCCCTGGGTGGCGGAGAGTTGCTTCACCCGTGGGAGGCCACTTGGCTCCGTGGGAGGCCACTTCACTCT
>NW_010425564.1:16905-17361 GCF_000710305.1 Buceros rhinoceros silvestris
GCTTTCCCCGTGGTTGCCCACCTGGACCCGCGCAGCCACTGGTGACCTACAATCCATCGCGGGTGCAAGGCGGGGCAGCGGGGCGGAGGTTTCCATGGGGATGTGCAGGGATGAGAAGCCTGGCCGGTGTTCAGCTCCAGGCACAGCTCGCCTCGACGTCGGGCTCTGCTCCTTCCGCTCCGCTTCCCGCTGCCTCCCACCCTCCTGCTGCCCGGCGCCTGCCCACAGCCGAGCGGCATCTCCCCCGGCCTCCGCCCTCGCGTGGAGCAGCAGCAGAAGGGGTGCAGGAGAGCTGGTGGATGCATGGCTTCGTCCCACCTGCCCCAGTTCATGCCCTTAACCCCTTGGGAATGTATCTGGATGAGCTGGGGTTTGCCCCTGCATGCCATGGATGGTCCCGGGGCAGGAGGACGGATGTTGTGCCGGGGGTACTACCTGACATGATGGGGGACTGCA
>NW_010425564.1:17494-20114 GCF_000710305.1 Buceros rhinoceros silvestris
GGTCCTCCCTGACATGATGGGGGACTGCACTGCTGACCAAACCCCAAACCAGTGCTGGGAGTGTGACCGCGCAGGTCCAGGAGAGCCCCACACGGCCCCGTCCTCCTCTCCAAAGCTTTTCTGTGTTTTGCAAGAAAGAGGAAAGGTAGACCTACCTTTTTCTTCCACCACTGACACCTGGGAGTGACTGAGGACAGAAAAGAGTGTTTATCAGCAAGTCTGTGGTCCCAGCTGGCTCAGCAAGAGCAGGGGCTGGAGCCCTAGGGTGAGGGGCGGGAAAGCAGCTCCCCAAGTGCTAGGCGTCTCTGCCCGGTGCTCCCTTCTGTTCCCATTATGTGCCAGGAGAGCTTTTGTCTGGGGATGCTGGCATGTGCAGTCACCAAGGAGACGGGAACAGCGGCGGGTCACAGGCGACACTTCCAGAAGAGCTGGGAGGGAGCTGGTCAGCCCTGCACATTCCCGAGTGGCACCAGCCCTGGACCGCACAGCCAGGTGTCTGCTGGATCATGGAGGGACCCCTTTCCCTGCGGCTTGGGGATGGCCATGAGGGCCAGGCGGAGAGCCAGGCCCTGGGAACACGAGGGGTTTGCGCAGAGATTTGGCTCCTGGAGTCTCCCCAGCTAACAGCACCAAACACCAGCAGCAGGAAGCCTCCAGCATCCCCTGAGACCTGGACCCTGCTGCTGAGATGATACTCCAGCTCTACCTGGCGCTAGGGAGGTCCTGCCAGTGCCACCAGCTGCCTGCAGCAGAGCACAGTCCCTCTGGATGCAGGGACAGAGCGTGGGACACTCCGGGTGCAGTGCTGGGTGCCTCCTCCCCACCCTGCTCCTGGCCCTGCACATGGAAGAGCTCCCTGGCAAGGGTCAGCCAGATCTTCCCAGACCCAGATGATCTCGTGGGGCAGGCTGGGTGGCCACGAGTAGGTGATCTTTATCACTCTGTGTGGGTTCACCACAACTGCTCCAAATCCCGTACTCAGGATGAGTCCCTGCAGATCTTCGGTCCTTTGGTCTCTCCCTCCGTCACTCTTGTCCCACAGGCTTGCTGAAAATCAAGTCCTAGGAGCTCAAGCTCCTGTTTTGATCCATGGAAGGACCTGCGTCCTCAATGAGCAGAGACAGAGAGGGCAGAGAAGCCTTTTTGAAGGGGAAACAAATGCCGGAGGAGTTCATGAAACAGCGTTGAACCCTCCTGCCTTCACAGCTCCAACACGCAGCCACCAACAACTGTCCCAAAAGGCAACTGAGGGACAGATGCTCCTGTCACCTGCCGGGCTGGGACCTCAGCAGAGGGTGCAGAGCATGAGTGAGAGGGGAATGGCAGGCTGGGCTTCTCCAGGAGGCTTGTCCTCCTCCTTCAGGCAGATTTCTCACAGTCCTATGGCTCCCATCAGAGCTTTGTGTGGTTGATGCTCCATTTTCAGCCTTTTCCCTTGTTTTCTTTGTCCTCTGCATTACAGGAACATCCAGCATGTGAATATTGTGCGTTCATGACCCCAAGGACCTCTCCTCAATGATCGGAGCACCCTGAGCCCGGCGGACAGGAGCATCACCCCTGTAGTATTAATGCTTTTGGTTCCTGAGTCTGGATTCAAGGTATTGAATTTTTAAAGGCAGTTTGGGGCTGTTCTGGGGTTTGTTCATTTTTTTTTCCTGCCAGCATTAAAACGTGGGCGCTGTCATCTCCCCAAGCTGCATTTCTGATTAAGTGTCCAGGTTTTTTCCTTGACTGTAGTTCTGTGTCTAGGAGCATTCACGGGGACTGAAGCAAATGTCCCAGGGGACAGGCAGTCTCCTGCCTCCCCAAGTTTCCTCTAGCAATTTCCATCCACAGAAGATCCACCCCCAGCCCAGTGAGCCGGGTTCAGCCGCACCTCTGGCTGCTCACAGCGTGGCACAAGTTCTCGGCACAGCCTGTGAGCTCCAGTGGAGGTTACGGCTGCACTGCCTCTGCGCAGGACCACCAAAGCACCTCCTCCATCCTTACTTCTGGTCTCTTAGTCCTGCTGTCAGGGTGGTCCTAAAGTCCTCATGCCCTGATGCCTCTGTGGGCACATCCTTCCTGCCCGCCCTGTTTGCCAGGTCAGGCTGACCTGCGGTAGGAGGTGGGTTGTGCAGGGGAGGGTTCAGGCTCAGTCATCCCTTTTGGCCTGGGATGACTCAGGGGACTGCAGCTACCGGCTGATGGTCCAGCAATGTGGATCCTCCGGTGTGCGGGAAGTAGAAATTGCACCGAGACCCTGCAGTGGAGCCATTAATGACTAACCTCTTCAGTGTGTGCTCTCCAGAGTGGATTTTCGGGTGTTTAGTAAGGTATTGAGGCTCTTGCTGTCGGTTTGGTTGAAGAGTGGGTAGCCCAGGCTCTTATTCAGTGTCAGCCAGCACATAGCCCCCCTACCAGGACCACCAGAAGCCACCTTAGCTGGGCAAGATTCACCCTCAGCGCCACATTTCGTGGCGCGTGGTCACTTAGCCTCTGGCTGCGGCAAACATTTCTCAGCCCTGTGAGACCCAGTGTGTGCTCTACACTCCGCTGGAAATTTTCCCAGGCCTGACATATATGTCATATCCCCGCCTTGGAGCAGCTGGCAAGCGAACAAGGGGACGTGTTGGAGCAC
>NW_010425564.1:20293-20691 GCF_000710305.1 Buceros rhinoceros silvestris
TGTGCGTGTTTCCAGCCCAGGCACATGCTTCGGCCCTGTTGTATGCCTTGAAAACCCGAGACAAGGCACAGGGGCGAGCGCACGTTTCGGGGTGGGCTGTTTGACATCTCTGGGCTGCTGAGGCCATTGTGCAGCTTGTTTTGGCTTCCCTCTTCACCGGGGCCCGTCTGCTGCAATACAAAGGGTAAAATGCCACAGCAGGAGACGGTGCTGCTCCCGCCAGGAAAACCCAGCCGACATCTTCCTCCTTCCCTGGCTTTACCACTAGATGTCACAGGAAAAGCAACATCGGCCCCGCTCGGCTCTCCAGGACGGGGTTTTGGGGGGCTCCAGGTCCTCCTCCCTCCGCCAGACAAACAGCATCTTCCCAGCCTCTGCCGCGGTGGCTTTGTCTGTCT
>NW_010425564.1:20784-21278 GCF_000710305.1 Buceros rhinoceros silvestris
TTGTTCCCAGCCGCGTCCGCGGTGTCTTTTTCTGTCTGCAGAGCCCCTGGATAAACCATCCCTGTGGATTCAGGGTTCAATGGACATTGAAATGCAACTGAAACCTTTTTTTCCCAGCGCCTGGCTAAGCCGCCCGCTCGGACCCTCCCAGGAGGGAGCCGCACGTCACCCTTTCTCAAAGGGGTGACGCTGTCATGCCGGGACCCGCAGCACCTACAGCAATATGGTCCCCTCGAACAAGTCGGACAAACAAGGCCTTTATAAGCACTTTCTTTTCTTCTGGAGTGGAAGAGAGAGAAGCCGGGGGAGAACTCGGGGGCGTCCCACCACAGCGGAGCAGCACACAAAGGCTCGCAATGAAAGGGGCACCAGCAAATCCTCTTAGGGGCTTCGCTGTGTGCACATTCATACCCCGGCCCCATCTGCCGGGGGGGATCCCCGGGAGCGAGGCGGGGGGAGAGGGGCTCCCCCTGCCCCGCGCCACCCAAGCAAGC
>NW_010425564.1:21721-26645 GCF_000710305.1 Buceros rhinoceros silvestris
GTGGCAGTGGCGGTGGCGGCAGTGGTGGTGGCGGTGGCGGAGGGGAGCGTTCCTGGGGCAGTGAGGTGGGCAGGACGAGAGCCTGGGGCCTCCAGACATAAGAGAGGTGCTGGCTCCCTGGGCACCTTCCATGGGCTTAATGGTGCATTGACTTGGTAGGAACCTGTAGGGACCTGGGTGGAGGTGACCTGGCCACCTGAGAAGCCAATGTGCTCATGGTGGCACTCGGTCCCGAGCAAGCCGAGCCCCGCTGGGGCATTGTAGCTCCTCTGCACAGCTCCCAGGGCATTCAGAATCCTCGCGGGACTGGGCAGGCTCACAGGCAGCCGGTGTCACACCGTTCTCAGAAGCCAGAGTAATGGCAAGTTTCATGCAGACAAGATCAGGATGGAATCCTATCCGCCACCCTTCTCTCAGAGTGCGAGCAGCTGCCTGCTTCCTTGAAGCCAGGAGCTGTCAGGACCAGAGGAACCATGTGTGGAGCCACAGCAGACAGTGGGCAGCAGCTTTCCGAGCCTGGAGTCAGGCCCCCAGGCAGGAGAAGCGAATCCCCATGTCTGCCGAGGCAGCACTGGGGCTTTACGTCACTGGGGCTTTCAGCTCCTATGGAGACCTAGAAAAACTCACAGGACTGGAGTTTCTCACCAAGACGGGGGAAAGCCAGGGATACTTTTAGTCCTGCCTGGAGTAACCACCTGTCCCTCCCAAGAAGCAGATGATGAAGGTGACTCAATAAATAACACACATTTATACCCCTTTCTAGGTGCTCTTCAACCACCCTTTCTAGGTGCCATGGGTTTGCACTCATTGGACCTCTTCTTTTCCCTGCCTCAACTCTCTTGGCATTGTGCATTGGTGAGTACAAGAACGCGTCTAAACTGAGCCAGTCTACCAGGGATTTGCTCTTTGCTTCCCCAGGCTCAGGGCAGCCACTCTGCAGTGCTTGGACATGGGTGAGCAGATCATGAAGGTCAGGCCAACGTGGGTGCTTTTGGAAGGCTCATCGGGGAACAAAGCCCAAGCAACCTAAACCCAGCCTAAGCCTTCTGCCTCTCATGGGGAGGACTGATGCGCTTGTCTAGTGACGCCACTGACTTGCACATACTGCAGCAGTATGGAGAGATGGGGAAGACGTGATGTTCTCTCTCGTGTGGGCTGATTTAATTACTGCAGCTAAGGCAGCTTGTGTCTCTTTCTAGCCTGGCGCCAGTCCAGTCCAGGGAGTGGTCCTTCCTCTCTGGTGGCCTGGAGCCAGTGCTCCAGGAGCCCTTCCAATTCTGCTGTTATGTGGTTGGGTCATGTGCTGGGACAACATCTCTTTCCTGCAGCTGGGTGGGGATGTCAGAGAAGGAGGACAACGTGCTGGAGAGGCAAAGAGATCAGAGTGCCCCAGGCTGCGCTAGGTCTCTTCAGGAGGCAGTGGAGCAGAGAGACCTGAGCAGGAGTGGGGCTGAGGTTGGGATGTGACCGTTTTGGGTAGTCCCATCAGGGTCCTTGAGGCTTTCAAGCACGTGGCTGAGGAAAGCATGCTGAGGTGAAGTGGTGGCAGCTCCTTCCCACCTGGGGAGCTTCAAAGCCCTGTGACCAGTGGTGCATGGCAACAGGTATGTCCATTATCTGGAGGGTGCTGTTCTCTACTGTGTGCAGAAGTGAGTCATGAGCAGGTCGGGTAACTCCTGGTGCCAGGCTGGTGATGAAGGTCAGACAGTCTGTGCGCGGCTCTCAAGGGTGAGACAGTGCGAGACACAAACAGCGACAGACTGAAAGAGATAAGGAAGGTGGAGGATAAACAGCCTTTCTGGAGGGCACCTCAGGCCACCCCCGCCAGCCTGCTGAGTGACGCTGATGTGAAGCGCTGCACAACGAGTAACCGGAACATGTAGTGTCATCTCTCAGGCTCTGGGAACTACCTGTGTATCCAGCCAGCCTGCCAGCTGGTTCACCAGCACAGCCTGGTCCTTCCAACTGTGGAAGGAAAGCTCTGTGAGAAGGACTCAGAGGCAGGCTCAGTTTAGCTGCTGAACATGACCATCAGACAACTGTGGCTGGCCTCAATGCGTTCGGAGGAGCCAGCTGAGGCAGTTCTTCCACAGGCAGGAGAACAAGTCATGTTTGTCCCACCTGGCTATTCCAAAAATTGCGTGAGACGCATGGGAGGAAGGAGGGGTGCAAGAACATCACTGGTGACTCTTTCTACTGGGGATCCAGCGTCAGTGCAATGGGACAAGTGAAGTGAGTGAAGTCAGAGAGCAAAACCCTCAGCTTGTGCCTCCTTCCCACACACCAAACACAACCTATGGGAGGTGTCCACCCTCAGGGTTTATCAATTCTGAGAGCTCCCCTATGCCACAGCCCAGCACAGGAGGAGGTGTCAGCCCAGCTTTCCACTGCAGGACTGGGAATGCTGTCCGAATGCATGACACCTCCGCTCATCCAAAGGAAGCGGCCAGAGCCTCCCAGCTTGCTCCTGGCCATTGCTCTAGAGAAAGGACCTGCCTTAGCTCCAGGCGGTTCATCTTGACCCAGCTAAACTCACGCTTTGCAAGGCTAAATAAGCCACAAAGGCTGCACAGTCCCACCTATTGTCCCCCTCCTGTCTTCCTACAGCTGGCCCAAAAGCCCCTGAAACATTTCATTCCTCCCGCAGAGAAGCCCGTCTCCAGCAGTGGAAGGGTGCTGTCCTGGTCATAGAGCAAAGTGTCTCCTCTCCATTCGACTTCGCTACACTCTCCCCCTGCCGTGCACACCCCCTGTTCTGCTCTCTCCCATGGACAGGGTGTGCTATGACTGACCAGAACAAGGTCGCTAAGAGCTGCAGACAGAGAAAGGAAGAGTTTCTTCTTTTCCAGCTTTCAGCCAAGGTGAGAGAGACCAAGCAGAGAAACGTCTGTTGAACCTGGAGTTCTGGGGGATGAGCAGGGAGGGAAAGGCTCCACCACCTCTGCTGCCCTCTGAGTCATTTGTGCCCATCGCCTGCTGATGCTCAGGCAGCTCATACAAGTGGAGAACAGGCTTGTGGTCTGGGGAGGACTGAGCTCTGGTTATCAGGCACTGTGCACGCACCGCAGCACCCAGATCTGGTGTTAATGACCCACTGGGCTGCACTAATGCGCCTGATGGTCAGAGAGTTGAAGACAGGTCAGCACTGACCACCTCACAGCTCTCCACTCCCTCTCCTGCCCCGCTCCTGCCCTCCAGCCTCTGGGCTTCCCTCTGTGCTTACAACCCCTTCTGCGGATCTCCTGGCCAGTACAGGAGAGAATCTCTCCATCTCACCTGCTGAGCCTGTGCTTGTCTTAAATTCAAGACCATTTAGGCACTAACTTTCCTCCTGGTCTGCATGATGGGGAGGACCTCTCCTTTGAGGACCAGAGTTGCTGGAAATCACTGAACAGAAGGGAAAATTTATGTTTTCTCAAGTCTTAGGCTCCAAATGAGGAGGCCAGGTCCACAAGCAAGAGCGGCACCATCCCGGGGGCTCCCAAATGCCAACACTTGTGACCGTTGCCGAGGTTCATGTGAAGGTGCCGACTATCTGCTGGACCCAATCAACAAGAATTGATCAGGGAGGGAATGATGAAAGACATGGATGTGGCCTCCTCACTGAGTCCGTCTGACCATTTCCACCTCCAGCACTCTACCACCCTTGTCTCTTTCACTGCCGCCTCCTCAGCAAGGAGGACTTGGGATGCCCCACGAAATGCAACCAAGGTGCTCATGAACACCACTGTCAGCGCTTATTTTCCAACGCCTGTAGACGTCTACCTGCGTCATGCTCTCAGCTTCCAGGGAAGCCTCTTCATAGCAGACCTGCAGGACCGTAAGTACTTCACTGGCCCCTGGAGAACATGTTGGCTTAAAGCACATTGGACTGGTGCTTTGTGCACCAGGAGACCCTCTCTGAAAGAGCAGCGTTAGGTGCTTCAGGGAGAGACACAAGTTTTGGCATAATCCATCGCCAAGGGAAGCGTCCTGCCTGTCAGCCTAGGTAAGAGCCCTTAACACAAGTTAAAAACGTTCAACACTCATCGGGAGTCAGGGCTGGATATTTTTGCCTATGGTGGAAGACAGCATTTGTGGATTTTTTACTTCTGCTGTTCTGAATACAGCACGTTCATCATCTTCAGCCACCACCTCACCCAGACACACGTCTGTAGATGCTGCAGCACTCACACCCCGTGGCAGCAAGCTCCCCGGAGCCATCACAGCAAGTGTGACAGTATACCCCGGATCAGAGGATCAGAGACTGCAGCCAGGGGCCTGAAATCATCCCCTCCTGGAGGCCAGCAAAGCCTCTGAGAGAGTGAAAAATGCTGCTGCTTTTTTGCTGTATTCAATTCCGGCAGGACGTGGGCGGCTGCACAGGGGACAGTGTGC
Organism: Buceros rhinoceros silvestris; assembly: GCF_000710305.1. NCBI lineage: Eukaryota > Metazoa > Chordata > Aves > Bucerotiformes > Bucerotidae > Buceros > Buceros rhinoceros. Next base: position 26,099 of record NW_010425564.1, read on the forward strand.
CAGGTGCTGTGCTTGCCGACACACCAGTGGCCGGCACCACTTCCCCCGGGCAGGATCCGAGCAGGGTTCTGAAATCTGTGCCAGTTGCTGAATGCGAAGTGCCTGATGTTTTCCGACAGCTCCCCGTGCTCCCCTGGTTGTGGCAGGCAGCCTCCTGCTCGCCCTTCACTCGGCGGCTCTCTCAGTCTCGGTTCTTGCAGTTGCACGTATTTCTTGCCCTGGTTCTCCTCCCCTTCCTCCTCCAGGCCTGGATCTGCTGGGAGGAGCAGCTCCTTCCCGGAGCCCCTGGAAGGCCGGTGGGCTGGGCTGCTGCAAGCGAGCACTGGAGTCTCTCAGCGGCTGAGTGATGCTCTTCCCACTCACGCATGAGTGCGGAGCTGGGGTGACAAATGACAGGACCCGCCAACCCGCTGCAAGACCAGAGCCCGGAGCAGGGGCTGGGGGAGCTGCAATTGTGATCCCACTGGTTTCCACGCCGTGCTCAAGCTGGACCCGAGGCGGCTCCTGGAGATTTCTGGCACCTGCCCACCGCCTCTTGGCCACGCTC
>NW_010425564.1:26693-30424 GCF_000710305.1 Buceros rhinoceros silvestris
GAGGCGGCTCCTGGAGATTTCTGGCACCTGCCAACCGCCTCTTGGCAGCGCTCCTCCCCGCGCCAGGGCTGGGCTGTTTGCTTATCTAGTGCCGTGATTTAACACAGACGCAGGAACTCACACAATCTCTCCCAGTCTCCTTCAAATTACTTTATTGCTTCCTGTCAACTAGCCCAGCACATCCTGTTAATACACAATCCCCAATTACGTTTTCACAGTGTAATCCCCCTTTCCTCGGATAACACAGCTCAGCTCTCCAGGGATGCCCGGTTTGGTCACTTGGGCACCTAAGGATGCAGGAGCCCGGCACTGGGCCGGTGTTCTCCAGCGAAGTGGAGCTGCTATCGTTCTTGTTTGTAAAGATAAACTCCACCGCTGCAAGAGACACTGACTGGCTTCCTGCCAGTTTAGTGTTGTTTCCAGGGCTCCATCCACTGGTGATCTCTCAACCGATGCTCTTCTGTGCTGGGATGGCAGTGAGGGTCCTGCTGCTGGAGCCTTTGTCCCAGCTCTGGTATCCCCGCTGCCCCACGAGGCTGTCCTGCTCATGGGAAATATCGTTATCCACCTGCAGCCATGGGACAGCAATGGGTTCAGGAGCAGCAAGAACTTTTCCCTGTTGTTCGCTGTTCCCTTTCCTGCTGCAAACCCAGCATCTGTGTCACCTCATCAGGTAACACATATCCTAGAGGTGGTGGTGGGACTCATGTAGGGGCTCTGGTCCAGCCTTCCACTTGCAGCAGGAGTGTCATCAACACTAGATCTGTGATCAACACTAGATCAGGGCTGGCATGGCTGTGTCTAGCCAAGCCCTGGAAACTCTCCAGCTTCCTGCAGCCCGAGGTTTCTGTACTTTGCAGCAGCCCTTGAGTGAGTCTTGGAGCTGACGGTGTCCTACCATCTGCCCCAAGGGTGCTGTGGACCTCTCAGCATCACTTGGTGATCTCCAACCAGCAGGATATATGCCAAAGGTTGTTTTGAGACCTGCTGTGTTTCTCCTATATGTTTCTGCTCCTCCATCCACCATGCTCGCATCCCATGCTAGGACATATGTGTGCCAACATGGTGTGTGTAGGACATTCACACTTCTCTGCCCCATCTTGTCTTCTTCTGCCTCCTCGTGGTCTTTCTCCCCAAACTTGACATCCGTCTGATGTGACTGTGTCTGTGGTGTAAGTCTGAGGAGGTCCCTTTCAGAAAATACCAGTTTTTGCTTCATTGATGTGGAAGCATCCTGAAGACCAGGTCACTGCAGCACCCAGCGGGTCGCGTTCGCTTTCCCCTTGCCTGCGCATCCCCCTGTCCTTGTGCCAGGTGGTGCCAGCTCTGCTCTTCCTGGGCTGCCAGCTCTGCACAGAGGCAAACAGGCAGCGCTTCTGCGGCGCAGGGAGGACAGATGGAGGTTGCTGGGCCCTCTGTTGTTGAGGGACAGAGTACGGTGCTATGGAGTGAGGGTGCAGCTGGGCTTTTGGGTTGCTCTGGAGGCAAACAAATGGGCAGGTGATAAATCTGACTTCAAGGCTGGCCCTGAAGCTGCTCCTCTGCAGACACTGCTCAGGATGCCTGGCTGACGTAGTTGGACTCGGTGATCTTAAAGGTCTCTTCCAACCAGATGATTCTATGTGACTCCGTGGGGTACGTAGCTCAATCCCGTCAGTGTATCTTCTCCCTGGGGAGCAGATACTTGTGTTAAACCTCTCTGACATAATCCACTACATCTTCTGTGGCCGTTTCTTCAGCAAACTGTGCTATTTCAGGGTTCTGGAGGCTGTTCCCAGTTGGTCCCTTGTTGCAAGCTCAAAGCCACTGTTTGAGTTTGCTCCAAGCTTGCCCCATGTCATCAGACTGCTGCGTTGGCCTGAGGAAAGGGAGCATACGTAGCCACATAACGCAGCTGTAGCATGACATACCACCATATTTTTGTGGTTCTATTCCTCAATTTATTCTTGATCCTGCCCCTAGGACAGTTTCTTTGTCTGAAGTTCTTCCTGGAAGCTGAGGACAATCTTGGTGTTAGTTGTTGGTTTTATTAGCAGCTGGATCTGCCCTCAAGTACTTGTGATTCTCCCTACACTTAACACCTCATTAGCTGGAACATCTACTTACAGAGCAGGGATTTGCTGGCCTGAAAAGAAGGAAAATCCTGTTTGACTCAAGAGCAGTACAGATCACTTATCTCACAGGCATCTGAACAGCTGTCCTGGAAATTGACTCTAAATTAAAAACCAGTTGAGAAGAAGTAGCTGTCCTCCCAGGTAAATCAGGGCTGATTTATTTCCTCGCTAGGATGCCCACTGAGCAACTCAGCACAGAACCAGCCTCTTACATCCCTGCCTCAGGGCAGCACCCCAAGGCTGGAGGCCTCTGGGATTGCTGTGCTTCCAGGGGATGGAGCACCCATGGTCCCCTTAGAGCCGCCTGCTGCTCCCCTCCAGCATCCCCAACAGCTCCTGTGGCCCTAGGAAGGGGTTTAATGGCAGATGGGAGACAGGCTGGAGGGCTTCATGAGCCTGGAAACATCTGTTTCCATGGCTTTCCCTCTGTGTTATATATTCCTGGATCTCTCTTCCAAGAACTTGTCCAGAGTCCACTTGAATCCCTGAGACGTCTGTGTATCCAGAGCATCTTCTGCCAGGGAGCTCCACAGTTCATCTCACGTCCACGTGAAGAATCACCTCCTTCACTCCTGAGGCTTTTTGAACCTGGCCCTGAACCTCACACGTGCAAGTGAGGTTATGGTTGCTTTCCCCTTGTGCATTGCTTACCCTCTGTCACCTCCCTGCTCATCCCTATATCTGCCACTTCTGGGTCTGTTGAAGAGGACGGGTCCCAGCTCAGACCCTGCAGGACTGACTGTGGACCTCCCTCTCCTTACAGCACCTGCAGCTTACTCCTCCACTGCTACCGTCTCTTAAGCAATTAAAAAGACAAGGGACTTCCCTTGTGTCCCCTGGCTGCTTGCTTTCCTTAAAAAAATTTTGGCAACAGGCTTCATGGAGACCCTTTGGAAAGATGACATGAACAGATTGTGCTCCTCTGCATGTGCTTGGCCACCCTGAAGGGCTCCAAGGGGTTGTGGAGCAGGACTCCACATTGCAGAAGCCCCATGGACTCTCCCCTAGCAGATAGCGCTGACCCAGGTGTCTTTATTCACCACGTACCTTCTGCCCTGTACAAGTGGCCTTGGCCTGCAGCCGCGTAGTTCTCTATGTCTTCCTGAGACTTTTCATACAGGCTGGTGTCACATTGGCCACCACAGCCCCTCCCAAGACACCTGGTCCCCTCCTGGTGCCAGGAAAGGGTGGCAAGGGGCTCAGCTCTCCTGCTGTGGCAGTGCAGGAGCATGGACGCATCCCATCAGTGCCAGAGGAGCAGGAGCTCCAAGTGCTCATGAGAGTTCCCTGAAGGAGGCTTGAGAAGCAGTTTCTCCAAGACCAGCCAGGATGTTGATGCCAACGGGCTGAGGGTGTCCCAGTAGCTGCAAGGACCAAGATTTACTGGCAGCACTGAAGGGTTCAAAGGAAGGGTGAAACCATGACCTTTCCAACCATTGCCACCCATGTGCTTGGTACGGCAGGGGCCTCTTGACCAGCTCCGCTTCGTCCTGGAGGTGCCGTGGCAGCGTGTCAAGGGGACGGGAGTCACCTGAGCAGTTTTTTGCTTGCAGGTTTCTCGTGTTGCCAGGGCAGCCACCCAAAGAGCAGATGGACAGGCTGTTCCAGAGGCAGCCA
>NW_010425564.1:30538-33024 GCF_000710305.1 Buceros rhinoceros silvestris
AGCTTGGCTAACTGGGCAGCCACTCTCTGCCAGACCCATCTCCTGCTGGTGGACAAATGTGGAGCAGGTTTCTGCTCCTGTTCCAATGCCAACACTCCTCAAACCTGCAGGGATGCCTCCTCTCCCCCTGCCCAGCCCCAAACCAATGCCCCATCCCTGCTCGCATTTTCAGTGTGAACCTCTGCCTCTCCTCCCTCGAAGACGAGCTCCCTCTGGCCACCACCTCCATGGTGCTTGGGCACCATTAATGCTGCCCTGTCCTGCCCTGCCTCTCCCCTTCCCCTGCACTCTGTGTGCTTCTCCCAGCACACACCCCGTGTTCATTCCCCAGCTCTGCCCGGACAGGAGAGGATATCTTGGTGCTAGAGCTTATTACTCTGATGAATTTTCAATTAAAAAAAAAAAAAGGTAATGAAGTAAACATTAGCATGAAGAGTTCGTGCCTGCATTTGCCAGATCCAGCAGCTCTCCAACTTCGCAGGACCGGTTCCAGCTCAGGCATATTGCAGCCAAAACTTGAACGACATGGATATTCCTACGGCCAAGGAGTAAATGTGAAATGCCCATCACAGCGCGGGCAGCACTGCTCCGGCTGACTCCTGACCTTTCATCTCCAGACCTTGGAGGGGTTTTGTCTGCACTCCACTTTCTCCATGCAGCCGCATCTCCCTCAGCTTGCTTCTCTTTGGAAAGACCCAGATGACCTGTCTCTTTGCCATCCTTCCACTGTGGGAAGAGACGCGGTTACCTCCTTCAGGGCTGCCTTTTGCAGTAAACACCACTTCGGAGAAAAGAGCAATTTCACAACGTGCCATTGCCTTTGATCCTGTATTCGCCTTCTCGTAAACCTACGCCGTCTCAGGGCACTGAAAGATTTTGCTCATGAGTGCTTTGAACATAACATGTAACATTACGTTTTTTCATAGTGCTTATAAGCATTTGCAAAACTCCTCTTTTTAACACCAGCGATGACAAAAAGCAGGTAGTTTCCTTTCCAGGTTCCTATTAAATGCCGTTTCAGCATTCCCGGCCCCAAGGATGCCACCTTGTAAATTTACAGTACTGAACAGAGACCCCAGTTTGTCTTTTCAGTTTTTCTAGCTTCCTTTGAACAGCGTCAAAACTATTTTCCAGAAGACTTCTGGACTGTGGATGCCCTGCCACAAAACAGCTCGCGTTACACCTTTTTCTTTTACAAATCCTTAAAAATTATAGCAATGAAACCGTGCATCCTTTTATGCCACCGCCTCTGCCGGGATGTAATGCCTGGCGGGTTTTCATCAGAGATTACCTGCTGGGCAGCTTTATTCTCCGACATTGCTATTCCTGGCTAACCGTAAAATAATCAAGGACTAACATGAAAATATTTTCCAGAACACAAACCCCACCTTCTGCCAGTCATGCCTCATGGCTGTGAAGTCTTCTGGATTCGATTTACATACAGAACACGATGTTCTGGTGATCGTTCCACCCATTTGCTGTGTATCTAAATCTCTTTCTTTATGCATTGTTTAAAACACAGAGTAATAACTCGCTGCATTTCTCTACATTCTGGGAAACTGGGAGCTCCTTTTTACACACTTTTGTCTAAATTTGCCTTCTCTTTATCTGTTTTTTTGTTTTCTGTCTCCATAAGATCCTGATTATTTACGGTATCGACTTTCTCAAGAAAACCCAACAAGCTTGCAGCCCTGAAGCAGATACTTTTACCAACCTTACCTTTCCAAAAGTTTCTTCTAACTCTACAGCCAGGTAACATAAAGCCACAATCAAATCATTTTGGCAGTGTCTAACCCGAGGTTTACCTGTCTCATCTAAGCTTTGCCTGCTGGTGACAGGCTCCGTCATCACAAACTGGGTTCAAATTAGCTGTTGAACAAAATATCTTAAATTCCTGCCCAATTCTACAGTTCTAAATCTATTTTAAATGCTTCAAAAGCGCCTCTTCTCTTTAATTTGTTCCCATGGATACCATTCAAAAGTTTCATTCATTTTAGAAGCGCAAAACTCTTCAAATCTTTAATGCAATCTACCAGTTGGCTTTTGCTTCCTGATTTAGCTGAAGGATCAAGATTCCAAGGCTTCAGACATTGCAAAATATACGTCTACCTTCCACTCCTCGCTCCTCTCCGCAGCCACCATTGTCTCCCCGGACAGATTAAATTCTCACCTGAAGCTTTTCTGGGGCTCTTCTTTCTTCCTGGGTTCCCAGCACAGGGCGATACTCAGTTGACCTGTGCCATCCTCTTACATTGGTCCTTTCCTCTCCGCCTCATCCTCGCTTCTGGTACCAGGTAGCAACAGAGTTCATAACACACATGAATCTTTCGTTTTGTCATAGACGAGCTCAGAAATGCTGGAAGAAAGAGCTGAAGGGGAGAGGGAGCTGCTGGTTCATCTGTTAGCTCCCCCCCGGCAGGACCCTGCTTAACAGGTTGAGGGAGGACGGCTCTCCAGTGTCACGGTTCAAAACACGAAAAAAAAAA
>NW_010425564.1:33122-36184 GCF_000710305.1 Buceros rhinoceros silvestris
TGCTGAACAGGTTGAGTGAGGACGGCTCTCCAGTGTCACGTTTCAACACAAGCCATCCAGGGCCAGGAACCCTCACAAAGCGTAGAAGGATGTAAAAGTCTTATCTTGATTTAACTCTGCCCAGAGAAATCTCACTGCAAGGTCCCCAGTGGGGCGGGGAGGACAGTGGGTTGCAGCCAGCACCCACTTGGACTGTGGCTGAAGACCAGTAGAACTGGTAAAGATGCTGGTCCGATGTGGGAAGAGGGAGGTAGGAAGGGGGAGGGGTCTGAGGTCCCTGAAAAGTGTCTTTTTACCAGACACATCAAGGACTGGGGAGCCGCAGGGCTCAGCCCTGGAGGGTGGGAAGCCCCTTCAGCTTCCACCCTTCCTCCTGAAGGACCAGCCCTGCTTCTCCAGCAGACTGCAGAGCATTTGGGGTGACAGGGAGAGACAAGGAAGGTCAGAGGGCGGCTGTGGTCGGTGACAGGCTGCAATCACGTATATCCGTGGGGTCTCTTGCTGTTCACACACCCTTCACAGAGGTTAGACAAACCCACTGTTGGGAGCAGTTCCTCCGTCCCCGTGGATCTCAGGAACATGCGGCAGGTGATAATAAGCGGTGCCTGAGCAGCAGGGCTTGCTCTCCTCTGGAAAGTGCTGCTGAAGACAATTTATCATCCCGCCAAAGAGGTGTAAAAGGGTTAAACACTGCCCAGCCTCCCCAGCCCACGGTGGCTTTGGTTATCTGCAGCATGGCTGCAGGGCTACATGGTGCCTGAACATGTTTGGGGATCAAGAGTTAAGTGTTTAAATGATAAGTGATATCTTAAAAACATAAGTTTAGCCATGAATCTTTGCCGACAATACTATAGTATTAGTTAATAGGCAGAATTAACACACTGGCCCCGGGCCAGGCCCGTCACAGCCAGAGCCAGAACAGCTGAAGCTGCTTTTCACTTGGGTTTCACTTTTACGGGATTTGCTGCTGCAGGGAGACTCCAATTTCTGTAAAAATATGCTCATGTTTTCCTCCTCCCAACCTGTCCCTGGAAGCTTGAGGCTCCTTGGAGCCCCAGGGATTCAGCTGGGAGCTGAAAATCTTTCCTTTCACACGCAGAGACGTGAGTGAGGGTGCTGATTTCCCACAGGGCATCTCTCTGCAGCCCCCCACCAGCTGCCTGCCTGTTCTCCATGGGTCTTGACCCACGATTTACTGCTCTAGGTACCACCAGGGGACTCCCTCCCCATCCCTCCCATCCCAGACTAGCTGTCCTCTCCCTCAGCTGGAGGATTGAGCTGGATTAAGTAGTTCCAGGGAATGGAGCTTCCCTGGACCCGAAGAAGAAGCCTCTCCTGGACCTTTCTGGTAGCTGGGTCTCCTTGGGCTCACCTCTGACTCCTGGACAGCTGCACTGAGCCTTGAATCTGTGCACGAGAGCTCATACCACCCATCGTGTCAATGGTGCTTCATTCATGCTCCTTCCCTTTGCGTCTCCCTGGACTTGGGGCTGTTGTCTGCTTCACCTCTCTAACCTTGCAGAGCGAGAGGAAGCCACCTCCTCCAGGTGTGATGAGCCAAGGGCTTCATGTGCAAATGAAACCTGTTCTTCCTGCACCAGAAAATGCTACATTAAACGCGTCACCATCAAACGTGTTTTAATGTCCCCTAGATGTCATCTCTCTTGGCAGCGTCTGCCTGGGAACCTTCTTTCGATGTAAATTAACACGTATGTTCAGCTGAAGTGGTGCCTGTCCCATTGTCGTAACCCCAGTGCCACTGCTCCTCCTGGAGAAGGCTTTGTCTCTGCAGGCTCCTACCATGGTGCTGCCTAAGGGTTCGATCTGAGCAGCAAACACCAGTATAACCAATACACCTTGGCTCCCAAGGTGGAACCAGCTGTCCGATGGTGGTCAGGCTCGTGTAACATAGTGCTGTGGTCAATTGTCACCAGATGGCAGCAAGAGGAACATCAGCTCACGTTGTCGTGGCTGACTGAGGACAGCAGTGAGGATGTGCAAGTACTCCCTGGTCCACAACTATCCTCCAAGGAGGCCACTAATTCTGGTGCAGAGTGAGAGGAAGGTGCAGGACAGGACACTGGAGGAGGTACGGCATCACTGCCCATGGCGTGGTGCTTTGTGGCACTTGCTAGTCTGCTTGGAGCTGCTGGCTTGGTGACCAGAGAAGCTTGTGGGCTTCAGGACAGAAGGTGGAAGCTGGTGGCATCCCCTACACCAACAACAGCAAGTTGGTGAGGGTAGCTGTGGGGCCTTGGCAGGCCTTCCCATGACACCGAACGATGCAACCGTCTTAGAAAGCCCTTCCCGGGAGCGGAGTGAAAGCATGAGGTGGGACCAGTTCATGACTGACTCTGAAGAGCATCTCCAGGTGACAAACTGGACTCCAAAAGGTACATTGAAGATCTTATGTACTCTTTGGAGTCACTGAGGCAGTCAGACAGTAGGTCTGCATGGTCCAAGGTCCCATCTTCAGCATCATTAGCCTAAGGGGATGCTTAAAGGATCTGAAGAAGAGAGAACATCTCCAGTGACTGTTCCCTTGGGACAAAATTCAGTCCACCTCTGGCAGAGCAGCCCTGCTCATATGGAGGCTCATACAGAGCCCTGCTCACATGCTCCACATGTGGGATATGACCTTCCCCGAGAAGATTCATCCCTCCAGTGCTTTCTGCAGGATGTGTTTGACCCTCCTTCCCCCTGGTGTGAGACATCAGGGTGGTGGCAGAGAGGACATCCTGGGGCAAACAGTCCTGGTAACAGTTACATACGTCCTGGAGAGGGTTTGGCTCATGGGGCACCCAAAGGGCAGATCTGGCCCCCAGGCAAGGCGGGGAAGTTGGGGCTGTTGGGTGGTGTGATGGAGAGGAGGAGCTGGGTCTGCACTTGCACCACCTGGGACAGTCCTGCTTGACCCCCTCTGGCGTGACACGGGAAACGACGGAACTCCCGCTCCCACCCCACCTGGGTTGACCCCATGGGGTCTGGGGGTTCAGGGCTGCCCACCAGCATCAAGCCACAGGTTTTGCCAACTCCTTCAGTTCTGTTTGTCCCTCTGGACA
>NW_010425565.1:0-245 GCF_000710305.1 Buceros rhinoceros silvestris
TGGGATGGTGCTGGGGGGATGCTGGGGGTACTGTGGGTCACTGGGGAGATACTGGGAGGCACTGGGATGATACTGGGAGGATACTGGGAGCACTGGGAGGAGGCGGGGGGTTCCTTGACCTTCACCCACCCTCCCCCAGATCGCCCGGACCCCCCCCAAGAGCTGCGGGTGTCCAGGGTCACCCCCACCTCCCTCAGCCTCTCCTGGAGCCCCGGCTTCGACGGGGGGCTGCCCCAGAACTTCGT
>NW_010425566.1:0-1035 GCF_000710305.1 Buceros rhinoceros silvestris
CCTGCTGCCTCCGGGCTCGGCAGCTCATTAGGGACCAGCCCAGCCCCAGGGGACAGCTCCCTGCTCTCCTTTATCTCCTTCTAATCCCGCTTTCTCTTCGCAGCGATATCAGCCCCTTGCTGAAGGACCCTGTAGCTTTCCGGACTTTGATTGATCTTCTGGAAGATCATGTGAGGGCATCATTCCCCCAGATCGACTTTATTGCCGGTGAGTGTCGGTTGAAACAGCTCTGAGGGCAGCGCAAAGCACCGTGTCCTCCGGCTGCCTGGAGGGGAGGCTCCTCCACTAATGAGACAGCAAATGCCGTAGCCCTCGGACACCATAACCCATAACCACCCCAGTGCTGGCCTCTGTCGTGTGGTAACACCGGGACACGTTATACTTTTGACCTACACCTGCAGTTCCCTGAAATACTGGTTTGGGATGTGGCAAATGCCATCTGATGCTACTTGAGTGCCAGTTTCAGAACTCAGTGCTTTCATCGTTAAAGAAAGAGTTGAGGAGGGTTGAAAGTCTGATGTAAAGTCTTCCAGGCATGTCTGTGAGGGCTTGCAAAGCCCTCATGGCAGGCAGACCCTGCTCCAGCATGTTTTCCTTCTCAAAAAAAGGGGGCCTTTTCAAGCCAACAAAACCAGCCTTTGGGGTGATGACATGCTGCAGCACACCTGTGGTAGGGGCTGAGAGTGCGAGTGCTTGGGCTGGGTGATAGCCCAAAGTTCAAGAAGCCTAGACCAAACCTGGGCCAAGTGCCCCATGATAAGTGAAGGCAGTACAAAGTCCCTGGCTGCATGGCTGAACTGATACCAGGGCTCTGCTGAGCTTATCTCTGAGGAGGAGAGCTAGAGGGGAGCCAAAGGGGGCTGAGGGCGGACAAATGGTGTCCCAGAGCCCATCAGCAGCACGTCTTGGCCAGCACAGGCAGCGCAGGAGCATGGGGTGTGTTCTTAACCCACAGAAACAACTCTAAGAGCAAATTGCTCCCTGAACATGGGAGGATAAACCCGGGGTGTTGTGCTAATGGTTCTGTTCTGAGTA
>NW_010425566.1:1190-4135 GCF_000710305.1 Buceros rhinoceros silvestris
AGGCACCCCCCTGGCACAGAGACTGGGCATCGGCTTCGTGCCCATACGGAAGAAGGGGAAGCTTCCCGGTCCGACCGAGTCCATCTCCTACGCCCTTGAGTATGGCAAGGTATCACCCATGGAGGAGACGAAACCCTCTTCCAACCTCCCCAGCCGGTTAACGCGGGGCTGGGGGCTGTCAGTGAGGGGCCAGGGTGATAAACCAGTGTGGGGTGGTCCCAGGCTGTGTTTCACAGCGGATGCTGTGGGCAGTCTGGCACAGCACAAGTGTCAGGAGTGACACAGAGCTCCCAGCCACGGACACGCGGTTCGTGTCATGGAGCTGCGCCGTGATTGGCGTTTGGTGGGGGGTGAGGGGATGATAAGAGTTGGTGCTAAATCGCTTTCTTTGGCTTGAATTCAGGGGCATGAACACGGCGTGTGTTTCCCGCCCTTCCCGTAAGTGCTCGCGGTAAACGCCGTTATTGCATGGCTTCGGAGCAGCGCGCTCGCCCCGCGATGCCGTGGCCTCTCCGGCCACTGGGCAGAGCTGTAACCTAGTAACACGCTACCGCCGGGAACTAACGGCAGCCCAGGACCGGCCGCAGAACCCACCAACCCCCACGGTAATAACACGCGACCGCCGGAAGCTAACGGCAGCCCAGGACCGGCAGCAGAGCCACCAAACCCCGACGTTACTTATGAGGATTGTTTGGGCCAACCCCTGCATGGGACAAGCTCCATCAGACATGGGACGGCGATGGTTTGGATCTGGCTTGGCAGCCCCTGTGCTCCAGCCCGGTGGAGAACTGCTTCGGGATGAGGTTTCAGAGGGACCATAACTCACCTGAGGAATGTTGAGGATCTTGGCGTGCCAGAGGGTTGGCCCAGCAGTCACCTAACCCGTTCTGTATTTCCGTGGCGCTCCCCTGTAGCTGGAGTATGTGTTTTTGGGGGGTTTCAGGTGCTGAGCGTTAAGGCTTATGTCGCCAAAGACTTGTCTGTGTCCCACCATGTGTCAGCAGTTCATGAAGGGTGTCTTGCAAGGCAAGACTAAAATGAAGCTGCTCTTTCCACCCTGCAGGCTGAGCTTGAAATCCAGAGCGATGCCGTGGAGCCAGGACAGAAGGTGATTATTGTAGATGACTTGCTGGCAACTGGAGGTGAGCGAAGCCGACGGTATTCGAGCACGCGTAGCCTCCTTGCGTAGAGAGCGGCAGTAGCGGCTGTGGGGGTCTGAAGCTTCCCGGGAGTGACGCTGTTTCTGCTCCACCTCCGCGTGCAGGTACCATGTGTGCAGCCTATGAGCTGCTGAAGAGGCTGGAGGCTGAAGTCCTGGAGTGCCTGGTGATCATAGAGCTGAAATCCCTGAAAGGGTCCGAAAAGCTCAAGGCCGTCCCTTTCTGCTCCCTGCTGCAGTACGACTGAGCAGGGGCAGGGAGGGCTGCACGCTGTGCATCCTGTGCATCCGTTTGGGGCTGTATTCAGTGATGTCACGAGGGGGTGGGCAAGGGGGGGAACCTACAGTCAGTCACAAGTCTTGATTTATTTTCCAAGGCACAGATTAAGGTGTGAGGAGCGTAAGGCTCCTTTCGGGAGTTCATCCTTTGAGAAGGAACAGCCTGGTTGGTTTGGGGGATGGAGAACAAGGTGCAGCTTCACTAATAGATTCTTAGGAGACCAAAGTGAAAATCCTGCTGCTGGGGCAGAAGATGCCCGATAGCGTCAAGGGAACCAGCGCTCCCTTTTCATTGAGCCGTACCTGGTCTCCTCCTGGGAACCCATTAAAGGTTTGCCAGAGAAACACCAAAGACAGACAAAAAGTGGTAATTTGATAAATCCCTCTGGATTTGACCTCAGAGGATAGTCTGGTTGCTCTCTGCCACTGCTCATACTGCAACAGGTTGCTCTTACATTAAGGTAGCACTCGTTAAGAATTAATTGCCTGCCCTGTCCTGAAATCAGGAGGCAGCCACTGCTGACCCAGCAGAGGTGAGCTCAAGCACTGTGTCGGCTTGCAGCCTGGCTCGTGGTCTCCTTCCCTTGAAATGCAGGAGGCTGAAGGTCTCTGTTGGAGGGACCCGTCTGCCTTCCCTTGGTCCAGGGTAGTTCTTAGCAGCAGATTTTGCAGAGTGAGGAGCAATCTACATCATGATGGGGGCCAGGAATGTGCTCAGGGCTGTTCCCCTGCCTCTTGTCCAGCACCTACCAACACCTGCAGCTCCAGCCGGGGCTGGCGGCTTCTGTTCGGCACAAATTCCCCATCTCCTGCAGCATATCTGACCCCTCTGCTTGGTCTTCTTGGAGCATCAGGGCAGTGAAAGGATGATGCTGGTTCTTGTTGGTGTGTTTGGTGACGGATGAGGCCACAGGAAGGAAAGAAAAGGTGTTGTGCTTGCAGACAGGCTCGCTCAGGTTGTGTGATGGATGACATGGGGTTGGGAGATGCTCCCTATAGCACAGGGTCAGCTTGGTCACAGGAGCAGCTAAAAGCCAGCGTGCCAAAACTCCCACATGCCTGAAAACACGAGGGACTGTGTCCCTGGTCCTGGCAGGGGCTGAACTCACTGGTAAAATAAACGTTGACTCGTTTTTATTTTCTCTAACGTGTCTCAGAGCTGTTCTTGCAGGGGCTGAAGCTGCTGCTGACGCTGGTGAGGGTCTTCTCCACACCCAGGCCACCAGCAGAGAGCGAGGCTGGGGCATGCGCTCCCCCCTTGCCACCCCACATGCTTGGAAGGGATCACTTGCCAGGACTGAGCTGTTCAGGTGGCTTTTCTCTGTGCCTGGCACCAGCCTCTAGCTGGAGCGGGGTACCCAAGCTGGTCCTGCTGGGTTGTAGTGGGAGCACAGACCGAGCCCCCGCAGCTCACTCACCTTCCCCACCCCTGCGTGGGGGTGCCACACGCTCTGCCCTCACACTTGTACAGGTTATTACAGCTATTTTTATCACCGTTTCCTGAAAA
>NW_010425566.1:4379-4940 GCF_000710305.1 Buceros rhinoceros silvestris
CCCCTGCGCAGAGCCAAGGCGGGCAGCGCTTCGCACACAGACTTGGCACAGAGAAAGGGCCCCTGCTGCGAGGGAGAGAAGGGAAAAAAATCCATTCCACCCCGCGGAGCCGTGGAAAGCAGCTGTACGCCGTGGAAGGGAGCGGCAGCCCTGCCAGGGGTAGCGCTGGCTGCACCGCGGGGCCAAGGGCTGACATCAGGGAACGCGGGGACGGAGCCCGCCCCAGGCAGCCGTTGATGTCATCTGCTCGTACCGCCCCCGGCAGCCGTTGATGTCATCTGCTCGTAGAGATGAGGCTGCACTGCGGGGGCTTCCAGGCAGGAGGGGTTTGTTCCAAACAGCAGAACGGGAGCTGGACGCGAGCTCCCCTGGGGTACGCGTGTGTGCGCTTGGATACCAAAGGCAGATCCCCACCAGGCTGGGTTTAAACCCTCCTCCTTGGAAACAGGGCACCTCCTGCCAGCAGTGCTGGCCAACTGGCCGGCTCACCAGCAAGCCGGGGGCTGGAGGAGGAAGAGGAGGAGGGGGCCCTGCCTGCCCCCTCGGCGACCACTCCAGGGG
>NW_010425567.1:0-297 GCF_000710305.1 Buceros rhinoceros silvestris
GCCTCAAGAAGACAAGTCCCAGGGAGGAGGAGCCCAAGGAAGAGAGAAGCCCGGCCCCAGGAGCAGGAGAGCGGTTGGGTGGAGCTGGCAAGGATGCTCAGAATGAGATGGAGGAGTTCCTGTCCCCAAAGGAAGTCAATACGGGGATGGATGTTCTGCCAGATGCGGGTTTTTCTGAGACCGTGGGGGAAGTCTCACTAGCCTCTTTAGATGGTCTAGCGGCCTAGAAAGAAAAGCAAGATTCAAGGAGGAGGAGGAGGAGGAGAAAGGGGAGGAAAGTCAAACAGTTTATTAAAA
>NW_010425567.1:641-844 GCF_000710305.1 Buceros rhinoceros silvestris
GAGGGGGACGCCCCCGAGAGGAGGAGGAGGGAGCCGAGTGAGCCAGCCAGACGGACGGACAGACGGACACGTGGACAGACGAGCACGCACAGGGGTGAGCAGGCGGAGGGGAGAGGGGAGAAAGGCGGAGAGGGGGAACAAGAAGGGCAGCGTTAGACGGGGCGTGCGCAGCCCACGGCACGGTGCCCGGCTCCGGAGGGGCT
>NW_010425568.1:0-377 GCF_000710305.1 Buceros rhinoceros silvestris
AGTTGCCTAACGGGGGATTCAGCTTGTTGGCTCTTGCCGGTGTCTCCCGTGGTCGTCTTTGTGTCCTTCCAGGGCTCTGCAGAGCCCTCCAGGGTGACATCACCGCCGCCTGTGCTCCGTTGGGCTGTAGGCAGGCGGCATCCTCTGGGGAACGCGGTGTCTCACCTTGCGTCCGGTTCCCCTTCCAGGTCGGCACACCTGGTGTCCCGGTACCGCCCGCGGGCTCCCATCATCGCCATCACCCGTAACGAGCAGACGGCACGCCAGGCCCACCTCTACCGCGGCATCTTCCCTGTGCTGTGCAAAGAACCCGCCCACGACTCCTGGGCGGAGGACGTGGACATACGCGTGAACCTGGGCATGAATGTCGGTGAGAG
>NW_010425569.1:0-4834 GCF_000710305.1 Buceros rhinoceros silvestris
GAGGGCCGGTGAGCGAGGCGGCAGTGCGGCCCCGCGGGTGCCTCGCTGGACCTGTGGTTAAACGGCTCTGCCCTTACCCCAGGGGCTCTGCCATCACCGTCTTCTCCATCTCCTCCTGGCCCCTCGCCCTTGCCGGAGCCCCGGGGTGGAGCGATGTGGGGAGTAGACCGGCGGCAGCATGGGGGGACATCCGACCCGTCCTGTTCCGCCGCGTGGGTTTGCATCCCCTCGTGTGCTGCGTGCTGCGTCCTCTTGACACGGTTCTGGGTGGGTTTTCTACACACAGCATGGCCCGGGTAGTCTCGGCTAATCCAATTTCCACGCCTCCATCCCCGCGTGGTTGTCATTACTTTCAGTGATGCATGAAAGAGAATCCCCATCTCCCTGTGTCCCTGGCCGCCCGAGCCCCTTGGAGTGTGCTTGACCCCGTCCAGCAGGGTGGGAGGCACTGGGCTGGGCTGGATCTGTCCCTGGTGGGAATCACAGCAGCTCTCTGGCAGCAGTGGGGGCTGCCTAGCCCTGGCTGGCAGCTGTCCCATCCCATGCCTATGGTACGTGAGCTCTGGTTTTGGTGGTTAAGGGGCTTTGGAGGCAAGCAGGTGTTAACGGCCGTTTTTTCACTGAAGCAGCTGATCCTGTAAGCCCTGTATGGAAACATCCTAGCAGAAGAAGTATGAGCAGCCTGTATTTCACTTCTGAAGCTTTTAGTTCAGCTATGACAAGAGATTAATCCTCATCTGCTTGTTGGAGGAGTGGCTCGGGGGTGGTTTTGTGGGGCAGGGAGTCTTCATTCCTTGTTTTGCCACAGTGTGCTCCTGGGTTAAGCTGTCTGGTGATGCTTTTGCCCCTGCAGAGGGGAAGAGGGGTCCTGTGAAAGTGTCTCCTGGGAGTCGAAGTGTGGCAGCATGGCTCTGCCTTGCTGAGCTCATTAAGTGAATAAATCCTGGGGATGCTTGATTCAGAGGGGGCTCCTGCTGGAGAATTTATAAAGTCATTATAAACATTTTAATGGAAAGTATTAACTATCTATAACATAGCATCTGTTGCCAAGTCTTTGGAAAAACACGTCTAAATTAAGAGGATGGGATACAGCGAGACAGACTGGTGCATTTTCTGCTGAAACAACCAGCTGGCCAGGACTGCAAGGTAATATTTGTGGAAACTCCTTCCCATCTGTAGCATCAGACCAGGCCCTGGCTCTCGAACTGCTCTGGGAGTACCAGGCAGAGCCAGCTTCAGCAGCAATCAGTTCAGGGAGGAGCAGGGAAGGGAAGAGAGGAGCAGCTCAGTGGTGCTTCCATCTCAACTCATCCCTCGGCGGGCGTTAAGACGCAAGGAAGGGTTCGCAGGTAAAGCACGGAGGGACATCTCTAAGAAGCTCCCATGCAGCTTGGAGAGGAGGGATTGTCCTCTGCTCTTAAAACAGGGTGAAATCGGCAGCAAAGGGAAAAAACCTCAAGCTGGTTGCATGTGGCATCATCAGTCTCACTCTCCCTATGGGTGAGGGCAGCTACTGGCTCCTGGTTCATTTCCATTGGGGTGTTTTCAGCCCCAATGGACAACGGTGGTTAGTAGCTTCGATGTGAGAATGAACGTCAGCAGAGCAGGGGTCAGATGAAAAGATGATGGGCTCCTGGTACAGCATGGTTCTCCAGTCCTCTTCCTCCGACTTCGTCCCATGGCACAATCTGTAAGGCTGCTGCGGGAGGGTTAGTAAAGTCATTAAAAACATACTTATTGAAAACACTAATCACTTACATCGCAGCCTCTGCTGTCGTGTCTCTGGAAAAGCCCGTCTCCATTGTGAGACTCTGGGGGCAGCCAGGCAGGCTGGTGGGCTTTCTGCTGCAGCAACCAGCTGGCCAGCAACCGCTTCGGCCGAGAGCCATGCTTGGTCTGCTGCTGTCTGAGTGGGGTTTTTTGCAGCTCAGTGTCTCTCTCCTTGAAGCGGCTGCAGGGTGTCCTCAGGCTGCCTGGCCTCCATGTTAGAAGCGGGGACAAAGGAGACCCTGCCCTGACCAGGCGTGCTGGAACTGCTGTGGGCAGTGTGGCAGGGCTGTTGCAGGCAGCATTTCTGCTGTTTGCCTTTCAGCCTGCTCTGGAGGCCACCGACTGCCTCCAGGGTCTCTCTCTGACTCTTTACAAGCATGGCAAATAGCCACCATAGTCCTTACGGCTGCATGTCCAATCTGAGGGGCAAATGGGAGCCCAGGTCCCAGGGCAGTCACAGCCCATGCTTTTGAGTTACTACTCTTCCTCCTCCCTGGGAGCCTGGGAGGGAAGGAGCAGCTGTGGGGTGTTCTGCAGAGGGTGGACCTGCATCCCCTTGGATGGGTTTTTGGCAGGGTTAAAGCAGTCTCGGAAGCTGACCATGCTGTTGGGTCCAACAGAGCATATGCTTGCCTGGGCTGAAGAATTTATCCATATAGCCTCAGTGTCCTGGTGTGCTTTGGAGCCTACAGGGAGGCCAAAATACGCCTTAAGCCTCACACCACAGTGGGCAGAAAGGACAGGCCCCAGGGCTGGCATGGGAGGCTTGTGCTGCCGTCTCAACTCTGCATCACATCCAAAACGCAGGCTGTGGTGCTGAGCCCACAGCAGGAGCAGTTGTGTCTTCCTCTGTAATGTGGTTGTAGTTACTCTGCTCTGTACCCTTCCAGGGGTGCTGCCTTTTGCAAGGAACAACTGAAAAATACTGCAGAAAGTTTCTCGTGTTTGCTGACACCATTTCCCTGCCCATGCTGGGTGTGCGCGGGTACTCAGCTCATCCTTGGCAGGAGGTGCATGGCAGGAGTGGAAGCTGCTGCTGCTCGGTGCAGGGCTGGTGCTGCTCGCTTTGCCTCAGTCATGGGCCTGAGGTTGAACAAATTGTATTTCCTTAAAAAAGAGAAAAACCTCTAGATTTGGTGTGAAAAAGGGATTTGTTTCTGTTCCAGTATTAGGGTATTGCAGAGAGAGGCTTGGCTGGGCAGGTGTACTTGGGAGGGAAGAGGGGTGGCAGGCTGAGGGCATCTCTGGTGGCCTTACCCATCTGCTTTTTCCCTCAGGAGCAGGATGGAGCTCAGGGCATGCCTCTGAAGGAGCTGCTGCTGCTTCTGTAATTGCCAGTAGCCACTGCTTGGCTCATACCTGTGGACAGGCCACCTCAAATCCCACTGTGTGGAGGCCGAGGTATTGCTCTCCTTTTTAAGGTCTAGCTTGTCCCAGGGACCAGGTTCCTCATTCTCAAGGATCTTCTCCTCTGTCTTCTCTTCTGCATGTTGGCTCTGTCTGAGGAACCCTCACGGCCAGGAGCAGTTCTGCCCAACCGCATCCCTGCAAAGCCTAAGGGAGGGGAGGGGTGTGCTTGGGGCAAGGGGGGAGTTACCACCAGGTCACTCAACTGCTGCTTTTCAGCATCGGGCCCACAGCTGGTGCCTGGCTTGTGGTGAGGGGAAGGGTGCACGTACCAGCATCCCAAGAGATGATTTGAGATGGTCAAGCCTGGTGCTTGAAGGAGAGGTGAACTTCAGCCACTTGGTGATCATCCTTCTCTGTTCAGCCCTGCTGCTTCAGTTGCTGGGCAGCAATAACTCACAAACCCAGCAAAAAGCTAGCTGTTATTTTTGGGAGAAGGGCTAGGACTTAATTTTTCTTCCAGGTCAGTGCTCAGTGAGATCTCTGGGGGCCCAAGCGGTGCCCAGTTGTCAGTGGAGGCAGGTAGAGAGGAGGGGGAGACCAGGACCTCCCTCCCAGGGAAGCTGCAGCATTGCTCTGTGGCCCTGCTCTGGCCATTGCCTCCCTCAAACCCCTCGTGGGGACAAGGGAGGCAGGGGCTAGGACCCTGGTGCCGAAGGCAGTGTGCTATCAGTCCCAAAAGGTTTGTGCGACTTTTCCCTTTGGTAGGTCTCCTCACTGGTCATTGGTTTTGTTTGTCTATTTTGTTCCAGGCTGAGGCAGCCAACATGGATTTCGTCTTCATCTGCCCCTTTCTGCTGGTGCTGCTGCTATCCCGGGGCAGCTTGGCAGACCTGGAAAAACAGAGAGTGGACTCTGGCTTGGAAATCTGTATCCTTCGCTGCAGCCTGCGCCTCGTGTCCTTCCTGCTTGACGAGGCTGGAGGGAGCTTGAGCGCAGGAAAGAGGTCAGAGATGCAGAAGGAGGCACAGGAGGTGGAAGAGAAAGGACCCAGAACTGCTAGGCAGTTGCCTCTTTGCTGTTCTGTAGAAGGGCTTTAGCTGAGCTCCTTGGTTTGTTAGCCAAGTGCCTGGCTCAGAGCAGGAGTGGAGGTGGGTGTTTTGGTGGTGCCTGATGTTCTCCACAGCACAGCACTGTTCCAGAACTGCACCAGGATGCTGGGTGCCAAGCACGTTTCCCAGGCCGCTCTTGGAAGTGATGAGGTTAGCCGAGTGGCAGAGCACACCTGGGGGTCTCAGTGATTTGAGGTCACCAGCTGTGATGATGGAAGAGGGCTTCTGGGCTTGAGGCACTCAGTCTCCTCTGTGCCACAGGCGTTTATTGCCCAGGAGGAGGTGGGCTGATAGAAGCCCTTCCTAGCACACAGCAGCATCCCCTGGTGAACAGACAAAGTACGGGAAGATATTTAATACGCGTGCTTATGGAGGCGTGTATGGGGAAGGAGGGAGCTCAGTGCTTATCCTTCAGCCTGTCAGCTAGAGCAGGGGCTGGCAAGTAGAAAGCTCCCTACAAGTGCCTGGCATTGTCAAGAGGCTCACTGGAAACCTGCATTTCATCCTGGCTCAGGTGCTGCCCCCTGTCCCTCAGGCACCCTGTGGAGAACTGGGGGGCTGGAACGGTGCTCGGTGGAGAGGCAGCGCAGGCGCACGCCCGTGCT
>NW_010425569.1:4924-6735 GCF_000710305.1 Buceros rhinoceros silvestris
TGGGGGGCTGGAACGGTGCTCGGTAGAGAGGCAGAGCAGGAGCATGCCAGTGATGCCCTTGACAGCGGTGCAGATAAGAAGCTGTTTGAGGTGAAGCGCAAGGACCAGATGAACGCACTGAAGAACCTGATCGAGCTCAATGACGTCAACCAGCAGTACAAAATCATTGACATCATGCTCAAGGGACTCTTCAAAGTGAGCCACAGCACGGGCCACACTCCAGGCTCAGTGTGGCATGGGGCAAGGGAGGGCGGGCAGGAGAAGAAGGGAGGGCCGAGGCATCTCCATGGGGTCAAAGAGCTGGGTGGGCAGCGGGGCGGCTGGGGCAGACCTCCAGGATACAGGGAAGGGCCGGCAGGACAGGGTAGTAACCGAGGGCTCTGGCAGGTGCTGGAGGACTCCCGGGCTGTGCTCATCGCTGCCGATGTGCCTCCTGATGGGCCTTTCCCTCAGGACGAGAAGATAAAGGATGGTAGGTCCTCTCTGGTCCTTACCCCCCACCCTTTTCTAGTGCTCTGATTGTCGTTGCTGACGTTCCTCCTAGTATCTGCACTGGGATAGGTACGAAGCCCTGTGTACCCAGACCAGACCTGGGCTGGTCCTTGTCTGTTGGGGACACTGTTGTTGTCTTCGTGACCAGTTTATACTGGGGAGCCTGCCCATTTCCCCTTAGCCTCCCCACCTCCCAGCTGAGATGTAGGTGTCGGTGGCATGGGGCATGTGTGCTGATGGAACTGGTGGCTGTCCTTGCAGCATACTCCCACGTGGTGGAGAACACCGCCTTCTTCGGGGATGTCGTCCTGCGCTTCCCCAAGATTGTGCACCACTACTTCGACCGCAACTCCAACTGGAACAGCCTCATCCGCTGGGGCATTGGCTTCTGCAACCTGACGGGCGTGTTCGAGCAGGGACCCCACTCCCAGGTCCTAGGGCTGGTACGGCTCCTGATCCTCACCGTGTGCTGTGTCCTCTCTCTTCTGCTGGGGCTGAGGGATGGGGGAAGAGCATGGAGAGGGCTGATGGGGAGGAGGGAACCCTGGTCACGGAGGTGGGGTGCAGGTGGGAGGCACTGCTCCCTGATGCGGTCTCTGCTCCACAGATGGCTCAGGAGCTGGGAATCAGTGAGAAATCACCGGATTACCGCAATCCCTTTAAAACGGACCACTCTGAGGTAGGGTGGCAATGCTGCCAGCTCCCCCGTGGGCTTTCCTGTCACAGCTCCCTGTGGGCATCCGGCTGGGGAAGGGAACGGGTGGCTTGGTGGGGAATGGCCAAAACCACCCAGCATGTTGAATTTCCCGGCTGGGCTGCATTCAGCTTCAGGCACTGGGTGCCATCTCCCCCCCTTCCTATGGCTTCCTGCTCCATGGGAACGTCAGGACCCCATTTGCCTTGTGCTGCATCTGACTGCAAGCCCCTTGGCACTGTGGAGCTTGCATGTTGGCTTCAGTGGGTTTGGGGAGGGTTATGCCCCTGGGAGGCTGCAGGGTCTGCCCCATGCTGACCTCCTGCTGTCACCCTGCAGTTTTTCCCCAGTGCCGACACCTTCCAGAAGGCACTGCGGGAGGAGGAGAAGCGGAGGAAGAAGGAGGAGAAGCGGAAGGAGATCCGCAAGGGCCCACGCATCTCCCGCTCGCAGTCGGAGCTGTAGCACAGGGGGCCTGCGCCTCGTGGTGGGGGCAATGTGGCCAGGACGTGGAGCTCCCAGGACTCCCAGCAGCCAGGACTCCCTCTCGGCAGCCTTGGGCCAGTGCCTGGCGGCCCCCTTTCCGTTTGTGCCATGGGTTTTATTTTGTTGCCTTTCCCTTTTG
>NW_010425569.1:6917-7223 GCF_000710305.1 Buceros rhinoceros silvestris
GTTGCCCTAACGAAGTTGGAGGGAGCTGAACTGGGGTACCTCTTTCCCCGGAGCCAAAGCACAGAGGAGAAGGCAGCGGGGCCATCCCCTGGGCTGGTTGGGGTGCTGCCACCCATGGTGGGATAGAGGGAGAGGAAGACGCTGCAGCTGAGTCCTGCGGGGAGCCCGGGTTGCTCTCCCCTCTGCAGTACTGGGTGCCCCGCTCTGAACGTGCCTCTTCCATTGCGGGTGGGATGGAGAGCACGTCACACCAAACAGCCTTGTGAGCAATGCTGCTTCTCTCTCTTTTTTTTTTTTTTTTTTTTT
>NW_010425569.1:7352-8145 GCF_000710305.1 Buceros rhinoceros silvestris
TTTTTTTAAGCCAGTGTTTTCATTGGCACCCCCCTACCTGGTTATACCTGGTCTCTGCCCAGCTGCTACCTCTGCCAGATCAGCTCCCTGCTCCTTCCACTGGCTTTTTCACCAAGCAACATCTTTCCTCGGTCAGCTGCAGCTGAACAGGCCAATGGCACAGGTTCCTGGCCTGAGGCATCCTGCTCTCCTGGGTGGCTACCACAGAGCATCTCTGCAGGGAGGCGACCACACCGTGAAGTTTGGGGAAGGAGAGATTCAGCTCGTGGCCCTCTCTGCAGCCACTGAGTGCCTGTAGTGCAAGCACTGCTGATGCTTGAGGTGCTGGGGCATCAGCTCTGAACCCCTGTGAGCCTGTCCTGTAGCCTACGCTCTACCCGTGGTGTCCTTCCCCCATCCCTCCAGTGCGGGGCTGATGGCCTCTCATTTAGTCCCCCAACCCTCCTTGTCAGGGGCACAGACAGCACACGGGGACAGCTGAGGGGCTGCGACCCTCTGTGGGGCTTCTGGGCTGCAGCAGGAGCAGATGCGAGGGGCTGGCCCTGGGACCCGGCACAACCGCCCTGCCTTTGCTCAGGGTTGCTGATGTTCTCGCTCCGGAGGAGGCTCTTGCAGAGGGACTGTCCTCGGGAAGTAGGTGCCGGGCTGGGGACACTGGGGACTTCAGGGAAGGGGAAATGTCCTGAATTAACTGCGGAGCCAGGTCCGTCCATTCGGGAGGTGGCAACCGGCAAGTGTTTTGGTTTTCTTCTTGAATAAAATGGAATTTTTTTTTTTTTTTTTTAAGTAAAAG
>NW_010425570.1:0-358 GCF_000710305.1 Buceros rhinoceros silvestris
CCTGTGACATGTTGTCCACCCCCGTGGACGCCGTCTTGTCCAGGGAGTTGCAGTGGCTGGTGCTGGGACCAGGGCTGTGCCAGCAGGGGTGGCGTGTGCTGGTCCCTGGGTACCTGGGGTGCCCCGGAGCTGTCCTGTAGCACAGAGCTCATGGGGAAAACTGAGTGTGGCTGAGCTGGGAGATCCCGTCCTCCATCTCTCCTGGGTTTGTCCTCAACGTCCTGTCCTCTCCTCTCCTGCTCCAGGTGGCCAAGGAGGCTTTTGCATGCTGTGCGTTATGCAGAACCACACCATCCAGGCTTTTGCCAACAGCGGGAACGCAATAAGGCCACTGTCCTTCATCCGAGACCTCAAGAGT
>NW_010425570.1:812-1243 GCF_000710305.1 Buceros rhinoceros silvestris
GCTGTCCCCTCGCTGGTCCCCTGCAGCTGTGAGAGGGGACTGGGGGTGAAGAGTCCCCCAGGTTGGGCTCAAGGCAGGAGGTGCTGACTTCAGGGGCTTGGGTGGACGATCCGACTCTCTGCCCCTCCATGACACAGCTCAGGGCTGGTGTCTGCCTCCTCCCTTCTGATTCTCCCGCCTCAGCGTGGCTGTGCTGCTGTCCCTAAATCCTGAGGCTGCTCTAGGTTTGGATCTCGTCCCAGCTGCCGAGGAACACAGCCGTGCTGGCGAGTGCAGCCCCAGCTCCCTGGCTGTGGGGAGCTCCTTTCCCTGTCTGCAGCGGCCAGCTCTGAGCCCCAGCCAGGGGTTTCTGCTCCTTCCAGAGGAAGGTGGCACCAGAGCCCGCCGCTCCGGCGCGGGCTGAGCAGACTGGCAGAGGCTGCCACATTCCT
>NW_010425570.1:1311-1780 GCF_000710305.1 Buceros rhinoceros silvestris
TTGCCAGAGGACGGGGGCACCAGGGCGCGCCGCTGCGGCGCGGGCTGAGCAGACTGGCAGAGGCTGCAGCTTCCCTCTGCTCCTGGAGCTCTGCAGCCTGCCTGGGTGGCCTGCGGGGGGTGGCTGCTGCGAGGGACGGTGTCAGTTGCGGTGCTGCTGTCTCTAGGTTGGATCGCCAGACCCCGGCCACGACGCTGGTTCACCAGATCTTCGGCGGTTACCTGCGGTCCCGTGGTGAGTGCGGCTGCCTGCTCCTGGGCCTGGGACTCTCAGGGCTGCTCTTCCCCTGAGCCTTGCAGGAACACAAATCTTCTGGGAAAATTGCAAAGCACATGTAAATTACCCAGAGCTGCAGAGGGTCGGTCTCGTGGTCCCTGTGGCTCATGACCCCTGTTGTAGTGATGGAACAAGCTGTTGGCTGTGGGTTCTCTGTGCACCGCGGAACGGCAGCATTCCTCCTGGCCAGGCT
>NW_010425571.1:0-14390 GCF_000710305.1 Buceros rhinoceros silvestris
CAGCCAGGGGCTCCGAGCTGGCCTTTGGGTTTGTGGGTCGGGGGGGGTTTTCCTAGAAAAAAGCATCGCTGCGTGGGCGGGAAAGGTAAAAAAAAACCAAAATTACTGGTTTTAGTAAAGCCCGACTGTGAAGCGGCTGCGGTGGACGGTGGCGCCGAACGCCTCGAGGGAGCTGCGCTGACGGACAGCACTGGATGGGGAGGCGGCCTTTGGCCTGGGTCTGCTGGCAGCCCAGCGAGGAGAGGGAGGGAGGAGGAGCTGCACCTTGTTATTCTGCCTGCTTCACCCCGGGGGTGCAGTAATGGGACAAACTGGAGGGAGGTCAGCCGAGAGAATCGGGGTAGGAATTAAGCACCTTCGGCAGGGAGAGGGCACTGCAGGGGGCTCCTCTGCCTGCGTCGTCCCCTGAGTTGCATCACCAGGATGTGGTGGCTGCAGGTGCAAAAATCCACTGTCCCTGCAGCAGATCATCATTGCTGTAGCTGTTCATCTTCTCTCCGTTGTGTCCCCCCAAGCTGCACATCGCCCTGGAGGCTACCCCGAGGGGGTAATTCCCACAGAACTTTGCCACGGTGTCTGTAGGAGTCCCTCCCAAGAGCAGCTCAGTTCCTCCTAGGATGGCCATGGGTGCTTTTCAGGCACTCTTCCTAGGAGCCTCTGCTCTGAGGAGGTGGTGGCCTGCCCTCCCGGAGCTCCAGGCGGAGGACAAATACCTCCGAAGGGTGTTTTCCTGCTAGTAACTTGGCCAGTGTACAGCTTTGCCTGCATTTGCATTCAGCCTGCTTCTCCGGCTGAGGCTACAGCCATCAAGATGTTGATGGTGTCGGCTGCTGAACATCAGCTGCTGATGCTGACATTTAATATCTGTACGTGAGGAAAAGAGGATTCCCTCAGCCCCAAAGCGGCAACAGCAAAGGAATCCCTTCGTCTGGAATGGGCTGCGAAAGAAGCTCTCCCATTTTGGTGCGTGGGGCTGAAGTACTAGCGATGAGAGACAGTACGACAGTCACAGCATTGGTAAGACCTCTTCTGGGAGACCCAGGAAGAGTCTCCCTAGCAGCGTTACTTAGACTTGACCCTCACTTTAAAGGTTGTACTTATCCTGGAGAAGAAACTTCTTTTTACGGAAAACCAGGGCTTACACACTGTAACTTCCCTTGAATTTAGCTCTAGCCGTATGCCTCCTGTGTCACATTCCTGCCAGCACACTGAAGGCAATCTGCTCCTCAAGAGGTCGCGTTACCTAAAGCCGCTGAAACAATAAGCCTCACTTGCAAATTGAGGTTGACTCTTTTCCTTATGAAATGTTTGAAAGGTATGCAGGATCCTTACATACCGTGTTATTGTTGTTGAAAGAGCGTGTCATAATTTTAATTAGAAACCAGTAGTTTGAAAGGTTTAGAAGTAAATACCCAAGATCAGACTGAAACTTGGCATATAATTTATAACACTATTGTGTAGTTCTCATCATGCTGAAAAGTTCTTCATGGGTGAGGAGAGGGAAAGTAAGTTCTCAGTATATATGTATGAGGTCTTATTGTTCATAATTATGGCATGCACTGGGATCCCTATAGCGTGCTGAGGTAATTTGCAGCTAAGGTGAGTTTTTCAGTAAAGCATCTGTGACCCAGTACTGTCCCAGTGGTCAGCATCTGTTACTTTTAAAGCGCATTTATAGTGGTTCTAGCAAATTATGGAATGGCAAAAGGGCACTTACTCTCCCACTTCAGTAAACAGATGATGTGTTGAGCATGAGATTTAAATACCTTTATTGTTCTTCTCGTAGAGCATAGCCATCTCATAAATACTAGGGTAAATCTCACTGTTTTACTCAGTTCTTGTTTCAGTCTCACAGAAGAGCATTGGCTTGGCTGTGGTGGGCATGATTTGTCATATTATGAGTGATGATAAAATTATCCAGCCATGGTATTTAACTTGATGACCTATTACAGCAATGAATTCTATAGTGAGGACATGTGCTACATAAAAGTATTTTTTTTTTAAATTGGCTCTAAATTTATTGCTGCCTGATTTTATTATTATTCTCTTTCTAGGGTAAGAAGTCAAAAGGAGAGCTGAATGACTTCTCATGCTGACCTTCTTAAACTAAAGTGTCTCAGCCCAAATGCCTTAACCGAAGTCTTCTGGCTGTTTTCATCTTTCAGTTTAGTGGCCCTCATATTGCTGTCACACCTGCATGAGTCAGGCCTTTTATATAAAGCATATGGGACAGGCTTCTGCAGAGATGCTGAGCAGCAGAATTATATCCTAACTCATCTTTTATAATTACTCCGGTCCATATAGTGCATTTAAAATTACTGTGTTTAAAAAAAAAAAAAAACCAAACACATATCTAAGTATACCTGTCTTTGTTAGGTAAGTCTCAATTTATTAGTAGAAGTAAGTACACAGTAAAATTCAATATTGAAAGAAAAATACAGGAATGAGTTTACAACTGAAGTCCAAGCCTGAACCCAGAAGAACAGACTATATATCTGCTTAAATATCCATTTTCCCAACATCCATGGACATGGATGGACAGACTCAGCGGATAAGTTTGGGCACACACACCCCTCCTGGATCAGCCTCCTCGGCCGCAAGCTCGCAGATGTTACCTTTCTGTCTGCTACATCGTCAAAACCAAAACTCCCTGGAGTTCAACTGTCAACCATAGCTGCTACAGCAATACAAATTGTAAAAAATACCAGTAAATAGTTCAAATGTCTAATAAGGGTTTAATCGGACAGCTCCTGAAGTAGAGCACTGCTCAGCCTGAATAATGGTGGCAGAATTAGATCCGAGTTCTAACACCGGTGCATTGAGCGGCCATTTGCTTTATGTATATGAAGCCAGACTCTACGGTGGGTACCAGTGGTGCGTACAAGCATAACTGTGGGTTCCCCAGAAACTTCATGGACTTTCTGCTAGGGTCTCTGAAAAACATTCAAGATGCCCAAGAATGACAAGTTGAAATCTTGCCCTGAAGTTAGGGAAAGGAATTTAGCTCTTTGAAGATATTGTTTCTGGTGCTGGATATTAAAGCACAGTCTTCGACAGGAAGGAAGATGAAAACAAGTGGAGATAAACAGTAACAAAAGCTGAGGTCTAATAAACCCAGTTGGATTAAAAAAAAAACAAAACAAAGTGAAAGCTAATGCTTTCTGAAAGTTAAGAAAGCTTGTTTGCATTTTGATAAGAAATAAATTCCTAATTTTTACAGGGGAGGCTTTATTTCATACGAATCAAGCTCTTCCATCAGTATTAGCTCATGCTACAAATATCTGCTTTGGATGCTGTATCCAAGTTACTAGCGAGTATTTTATTCCGCAGCTTGGGACAACATTTAAAGCAAGTTGCTATTCTCCTTGAATAAAGACATTGGTTTTGTTCTTTGCCTGATAGGGCTGCCATCTGTCCTCTGTTCCCTCGGGGTCTTTTTGCCTTCAGAGTGGTGTCTGAACTGATGCCTCGTCAATGCAGAGGTTCTTGTCCCTGCTGGGGAAAGTGAGAATGATGGGGAGGGAAATAATGAATAGCCTTGGTGCCAGGGGAACGTGGGCAAGTAAAGGAGAAGGAGGAAGGTCCATGGCAGAGCAGAGGTACAGTGAGGTCGCAGACCTCTAAGGAGGGTAGAGGCACGACAGATCAGGAAAGTTGAGAGGAGCAAAGGGCTTTAGAAGTTGGAAACCCAAGCCAGCTCAGAGCCAGCACCATGCTGACCAGTTGTCCCTGGCAGCGGAACAGTGGAGAGGTAAGAAAGCCCCGGGGTGGAAAGGAGGTCCATCCCAGCTGAGAAGAGCAGGCGGCTCTCCTGCCTGTGCCACGGGCGTTCTGCGTGGCCCGCTGCCCCACTGGCAGCCGGCTGCTGCTCGCTTTACGTTGATGGGCAGTCTCCACCCATACGACAAAGAGGCCAAAAAGACAATGATGGTCAATTAATTTGGGGCCTGCACTGAGATCTCACTATCTCCTCATTTCTCACCACTCATGTCCTTCAACCTGCCTGAAAGCACAAGTCTTTTAAAATAGTATTTTGAAAACAAATTTCTTGCCCCTAAAGTATATGCCTTACATCCCTGATGGTTTAATTTGACATAAATATGGAGGTGGGGGGTGATGGTTGTGCAATTGATACTGTTTTTTATAATCAGAAATAGAAATCATAATCCCCCAAAGATGTTTAAAGTATTCAGAACTCAATTAAGGTGATTAAGAGATTAGAAATTAGATTAAAGGTGGCTAAAGGGTAAAAATTCAAGGACTTCAAACACCTTTTGTAATACAAAGGCTCTTAAAAAATGAACAGGCTGAGAATTTCCCCAGGAAATTCCTATCATTTTAATTAGGTTTCTTCATTTAAAATAAAAAAAAAAATAAAGCACTCCATACACAATCTGAGTCCTACAGCCTCTCTTAAACAGTAGACTCAAGTAATTGCCTGCTGAGACCTCCTCCTTCCCCAGGCTTGGGGGGATGCGCAAATGCTTAATAGGTTTCAAAAATCAGGAGGGACAACCCTCACCACCTGACATGTCCTCCTGCACTGACGCCTGCCGAAGAATGTCCTCCAGCCTTCCCTGCAGTGAGGGGAATTATCTTTCCTCTCATCATGCCTCTTCTCTGCCCCAGACTGTATCCATTTCTCATTTCTTTCCACATGGAGTCAGGTGGCTGCTTCCTTTTGTCGCTGGAAAGACAGGAATCCCAGGCAATGTGACGGGCTCTAGCCGTTCTGCATCCCACAGTTGCTCCTAGCCGAGGCTCTCGGTGCGTCTTCACAGTGGTGTGATGCTGCCGTGGGGAAAGAGCGATGCTGCCATGGGGAAGGTGCGAGGCGACAGCAGAGGTGTGGTGGATGTGTCGCTGCAGATTCAGATGGCTTTTGGGGAGCGTTAGCCACCCGGTTGGAGGTGTGGGAGGCGCTGCCATGGCAAAAGAACACTTTTCCTTCATGAAAATAAATACAAATAGGTGGTATTATGTGGGCCTTCTCATTTTCTTTTATTAGGCACAAGCTCAAGAAGGCTGTTTGTTCAGCTACGTGCTAGGCTAAGGCTGCATTTATGCAACACAAATGCCCTGCTTGAAACAATAAGAAACCCAAGGGAAGTGTGCTTCTGTGCAAAAATTATTAGAAAATGATTATAAAAGAAAACAGCTACTAATTATTAACATCAGGTTATTATTAGCATCACAAATGTAAAATGGCTGCCAAGAAGAGTCAGCTCAGAAATCTCATTAGGAAGAAATGTCACAGTTTATTCCTGGTTGTAAATGCTATTTTATTGCCTTTTGGAATGATTGGGTGGCTGGGCTAAATGCAATGGGTGGCCCCCCTTGAGGGATATGTTTTTACTGATGAATTCATACTAGCAAAAGAATCATAAACGTCTGATAATTTTCTAAGCAATTCTGAAAATAAAACAAAATTTAGAATTGCTGAAGAATGCAGTCATCTAAATTGCACACTGGAGTACAAAAGAAAAAGAATAATGATGTGGTGACATAAAAAGGGCAAAACCATAATGAGAAGGGACATTTGTCAGTATACTCAGAAAAGCACAATCTGTCTCTGGTAATTTGCTGGAGTACAGAAAGTATTACATGCCGTATTACAAGTACTACATTTTATTTCTGACTTCAGGAAGCACTGCCATATGTCTCCAAAGTCAGACACGGACTCTCAAATGTAGCAAGTTAGTTGTTGATGCTGTGTGGGCTCCACCCGTCTCGGACAGTATTTAGTCCCACTAAGTTAAAGAGATTATAGTCTTCTTATCACTCGGCTTTGGTGGATGAAGTGGTCAGGAGCAATTTGACTCCTAATGACCAGGGAAACTTGAAAGGTTTATTTTATTTTACTTTATTTATTTATTTATTTGTTTACTTTATTTTGCAGACCTGACAACTTTTTCTGAAAGCTATGGAAATAGTCCCAAATTTCCCAGCCTTAAGAAGCATTTACTATTTTGAAACATATTTCACTGGAAAAGGGAAAAAGATATAAATTTTCAAATATTCCTGGTGTAAAGTAGTGTATCTATGTAACAATTAAATATGCCCTGATATTGCTATGATTAGAAGTTATCTGAGATTTCATGCATTTACATTGAGAAATGTGTGACCTGAGTCCTACTCCTAGGAGTGTCCTTCCTGGTCCCCACATTCTCCCTGGATCTGTGTTGGGACTGTGCATAGACCTGAAAGTCCATCCATATGGTGTCACATTGAACCCCAAGTGAATCTGGGGAGGCTGATGGTCAAATCAAAAGGATGCCTGCAGATCAGGTATTAACCAGTGTATTTATTAGACTTACTTAAACATGAAAAGTGTTCAGATACCACATCAGTGCCTCCATAGTTTGGACTTCTTGATACCACAATGTCATTAACGTTCTTTTTGTACTGCTGCTGACAGCTGGTCCTGGTTAAAGCATAAAAAGGAAGGACAAGGCAAAGGAACGTTGTTTTATGAAAGGGAAGTATGAGGAACATTTTTGCAAGGGAAGGAAAGTTTCCAGTATCAAAGAACTGTAATAATGAAGGAAAAGTACCAGTATAAAAAGAAGTGATGGATCAAGGTGAAAAGGTGACAGTATAAAAGGAGTAAAGTGGAATGACAGGAAATACACTACAGGAAGCAATACAATAATCAGAAGAAAATATTACAAGAAACTGGGAAAAATAAGGAGCATAAAAGGAAACAAAACCAAATGTATGTCTGGATCAATCTGCAGACACAGCTGGAATTAAGGATGGGGAGGGTTAAAAAAGAGTGAGAAAGCAGTGAGGTGGGAAGGTATGGAAGAGTACTGAAACTGGGAGGAAATAAAGGAGAAAATGTAAGCATATTATCATCAAAGCCAAGAGATCCAAAACATGGACATGTTTTTAGAATAAAAAGGATTTTAAAAAGGCAGGTGCCTTGGACAGGGTGGATTGGAAGTACCTTAAGTCACTCAGCTGGAACTAAACCATGGAGAAGGGGTTGAAATAACTTTAATTAATCAGAGAAGCAAGAAGGCTTCTCAGAAAACATACCCAGATCAAGTGCTGAACAAAAGCTTTTTCATTGTTATTTTTCTTGTTCCTTGGTGGACTAGAGCCAATGAATTGGACTCTGCTGAATTAAGCGTGCCTGGCTCATTCTTTCGCACTGGTCTCAGCTACTACAGAATGGCCCGTGTCCATAGCATTAAAGAGCCTTTACCTCCAAAACCGAGCGGCTGCATGCAGCCTGCGTGTTTTGAATGGTTCCTGGCCATGGTAACACCCAAACAGCGCTTGGGACTTTTGGGGAGGTGTTAGCTGGCATAGCCCAAAGCCGTGCCAGGGAACATTTGAGCATTTGGTAGCACAAGCATTCTCATGCCTGGAAATATTCCAAGACCGTGATAGGAATACTGCTGGAGACTTAAGGACTGAGCTTACATTGATACCACAAGCTCTGGCATTGCTTTCTGCTCTAGGTTCATGGTCTGCTGTACTCTGACTTGAGCGCCAACATCAGACTAGAGCAGGTAGCACCCACTCCCCACAGCAGTGGACCCAGGGCTGAGCAGGAGCCTGGACAGTCTCCAGCTGTTTGCCCAATCCCTGTAACTTTGGCAACCAATAATCAAGGATGTCCTGAAGCTGTGATAAATCCCAAAGGATTTATCAAGGGTGCCCTGGAGGTGACCTGAGGTGGTAATCTAAACATTGTCTCAAGGAAACAGTTTATAATCAACTGGAAGTATCAAAACAGCTCACTTTCCCACAAGGGACCCCTACACACCTGTGCTTGACAAAGCAGGAGAATGAGGACAAATAGTCAATACCACACCACTGCTTTTTCTCTCATTTGTTAGCTGTCTCTAGCTTCATAGCCTCAAAGTCCCACCTGAAGCTGGCCATCCTCCTACTCAGACGGTCTAATGTTAAACATGAGTGATGCCTCAGCCCTGCAGTCTCCTGAAGCTTTTGTTTCTGCACTTGGCATAGACGAGCGCTGGGAAGTCAGCACGTAGGAGTCACAGATTGGAAACTTTGGCAAAGCTTCCAATCACAGTGAATAATCGCTCCGCAAAAATGCAAGCCATGGACTCATTTCAGATTCCTCTAACCATCCCAATCTTAAAAACTGTTAATCCGAGTGACAGCCGGCTATCACACCTATCTAACCTAATCTTCTGAGGCATTTCCATTGTGCTCTTCTCTGTAGTATTCTGAGCAATTTAGGGAATTAAATGAGTCTACTACATAATCTAACTAATATCGATCTTTTGTCGTCTTCTTGCTCAACATGGGCAGGATGAGAAGGCACATAATTCATCTGGTTTTATTATTATTATTAAAGTTATTACAGTGGGAAAGCAAAGGTAGAGAGGAGTCCTTCATTTTAGTCAGAAGGCATCAATATCTCTGGATTTTCCAGTCTCTCAAAGGAGGAAGTCCCAGAAAGAACTTTCTTCTCATGATGTTGAACGACACTGGAGAACTTTGCACTAGCATATCCAGATTTGCTTAAACAGCTTTTCAGCTGCAGGATTGTAGCGTAGATGCGTATTAATGTTTGCATTGCAGCAGTGTACATGGTTACACACCCCAAATTGAACTGCATCAGATTTAAGACCTGCCTTGCATCTGTGCCCAGGTTTGTGTCAGAGCTTAAATAATGTATTACACTGAATGTGAATTCCTGTTGTGTAAATGTAGTCATATGGCTTTTTAGAAATAAGTCATCTTGCAAATAGTCTGGCATGAGTCTATTGGGATTGCTGAAGGTTAGGTCAGAGTCTGGAGGCACTACAATGATTCATTTATACGCTTTCTCTTTCTTTGCACGTCAGCTGCTACCTCTTGAAGCAGCCCAAAGTTTACATTTTCCTTTACAGAGTTAAGGTTATTTCTAAGTTGACTGGATTGCATCTGTCCACTCTGGAAGTCATCAATGCTCAGAACCAAGCTGGCATGTGGCAGCAATGGATTGGGTCTCCTACCATCCCCAGATGAAAAATATTTTTCTATCAATCAGTTTGGACTACTGGAAAACCCAATAGCAATGAAAATTTCATGATGATTCCACAGCTACAAACCCTCCCTGAAACCCTTATCTGAAGGTAACATTTCAGGACCATGTGCAGTCTACCTGCAGAAGCTCCACACCTACCTGACCAGATCGGATCATTTGACACGGGTGAGACTCTGAGACAAAAGCCTTTGTAGTTTTTGCTTGCCCACTAAAGCCGCCTTGTTTTATATCCACCCACTGTGGATATCATCTCCACACTGCAGGTACTTAGACCCAGCCTGTGGCTGTAACGCTAGCAGTTATACTCGGGTGTCAAGAATAAGAGGAAAGCTGCCTGTGTAATTTCACAAGCAAAGTCTGTAGAGAATGAGGCACAAGCGCCTTTCCAGCCTTCAGGGATTATTTTGGAAGTACTTGAATGGTCATCATGGCCTGAATAACCATGATATGTCTTTGTTTTGATGAAAGATCTTTGGCAGCCAGGAGCAGTATTTGCTAAGCAAGAGCATGCAATATGCCCTTAGACAACCGAAAGAATGGCCTTTGTCCGTAGTTCATACCAGGAGGAAATGCATTCCCTGCTGGCAATGCCATCAGTCACTCTAAGATGAACTCAGTGAGATGTATTTGAAAAATTACCAATCACCAATTTTTTCCTTTTAGTCCAGGAGAGAAAAAGTAACAGCTCAGCAGGGGAAATGTTGAGCAGGTTTTACATCTACGTGTTCTTCTGTAACCTGAGGAAAATTACCATCACCATCCCCAGTAATTACAGACTGAATTCTTCACAAATGTATAAAGCGACATGAATGAATCCCAATTTCCATGGCACCTGTCTTATTGTTAGTGCAAGACATCTTCCCTATCGCTGCCAACAGTCAAGGAGAAACTCGATGGGTTACACAGTGATCATTTACTGAAGAAGGAAATGAGTCAGTATATGAAAGATAAAACCTGACTTGTTAATATGCGTGTGTTTGAAGGATATAAAAGTCTTAGGGATGAATTTTATTTGGGACATTTTATATGGGCATGCATACTGTACTACAAATGCAATTACTATGCAAATGCACGCAGTAACTATGGAAGGACTTTAGCGTATAGCTGGTGGCATCATTCTTGATTCGAGACCATATAAATTATTTTGACTATCTGATCCAATGTTACTGAGGAAGCTAGAACTGATGTAATCTTTTAACCTGGAGAGAGATTTTTAAACAACATTCAATAAAATGTATTTTCTGGATTTGTGTGTGTGTTTGCAGTTGCATGTATAAATTCTTGGCGTCTGATATGACTCATGCGGATATCTGTAACCATTATCCCACATCTGCTCAGACCTATGCTAACTACTTAGTTCATCCTACTTCATACACATCACTTTTGTGATGAAGAACTGAAGAGACATTTGACTGCAACCAGTGGAGAGTGGTGCTGAGTGCCTCCCTATCACAGTGTGTGACACAGCTGCCAGTTCAAAACAGTGGGCAAGTTTCCTCTGTATCCCCCTCCTGTCCTTCCCTTATAAGAGGTCCTTTTCCTCTGCGCTGTTAATCTCTCGGACCAGCAATGCAAGCCTGCTTCCAAAGCCTTTTGTATTAGTACTCGTCCTAGTGGGCCCAATTTTGCTCTGAGTTAAACCCAATTAACTCAAGAATAACTCAATTAACTTCAAAGCACTGAGCAAGGGAGCATTAAGTGTATGTAAGATGGAATTCATAGTACCCACTTCTGTAGCACTGCTTTCCCCAGAACACCCTTGCATGTGAGGAGAGAGCAGGAACATCATCATTCATCACTGCCTATTAATATCGAGTATCTGGAGGTTTGTTTTAGTCTCATCTTTGTCACAAGCTTGTCAAAGAGAAGAGAAATGGTTTTTTTTCATGTTTTTGAAAGTTGTATCATTTTTCAAATTTGTTACTTTGTCATCATGACCTTTCTGCCCAGAAAAAGATATATAGTACTAGGATAAATTGTTCTGCTCTTTTTCTCCTAAAAGTCAATTAGTTTGTTTCGTCACAATGCATCAGAAGTCTCCATCAGTCATATCAGCTGTTTCTACAGTAACAACTGCAACATTTATTGTTAGAAAACACCGGAGTTTTTTCAAAGATTAGTTTTCCACTGATATTAATCCAATGTGTGCACTGTCTGCGCTTTGAATAAAGCTTCAAAATAGTTTGTAAGAGTTGAAAAGTTCATGAAGTTAGTGTTCATCTGTCACGTATTCAATAGGAAGTTGATAGTGGGGGAAGGTTAATTTTTGTAAAATGCCATGTTGGGAAATGTTTGACCAGTGAATTAACATTCCTGTATTCCAGAAATATTTTTCCATGACTACGTATCCAAATTCACGCATCAAAACTTTTAACGTGACTCTTGAATGAAGAGTGCATGTAGTTTATATTTCTGCCACAGAACGGAGCAGGCAGACTCATTTAACTGTTTCCAGTCTTTATTCCTTCGTGCCATTCTTATGGGTAACTGTTAATTCCCACCAGCTCTTGAGAATTACATCAATGTCTTGAGCAAGTTGAGATTTTTTTTTTCTTGTGTGCATGCACATGTGCATATTTGGGATTAGCCTTTAAAAGCTTTTCCACTCTATTTGCCCTGGTGCTTGACATAACCACCTGTCACTGCCTTCTATTTATATACCATTTCTCATTCAGGGGTCTCAGGGAGTACGAGTATTGCTACAAGAGAATGTATAATGTTCCTCTGAAATATTTATAATCTTTTTTCTTGCAGAGGTGGAAAATACAGCACACAAAGGTTAAGAAACCTGTGTGGCACACACAGCTGAAAGCTCAAAGTCCTGGCTCCCAGGACTTGCTACAGAACTTGTAACCACAAGGCTCTTTTCCCTTTTGGACATTTCAGAAAGAAAGCTTGTAAATCCCAGAGGCATTCCCTAAAGGCTGCCCCACAACACTCCCGAGGTTTTTATTTCATGGGATTTGGTAAGAAACTCAGCAAAACACTGGTGTCTCCAGAAGGATGCCTCAACTTATTGGAGGACCAGGAGGGTGAGTGATGGGTGGAGGCTGCCATCACCTTCACCATCAGGGCAGAAAGCCCCCACAGGGCAGGATGCACGAGCAAGTGCCTGCCGAGCTGCCCTCCTCTCCCACCCCTCTGTTTGAAGCTGCACCCCATGGGGCATTGAGGTGTCCGGCTCACATCCGCAGGGGATTCCACGCAGGAGTACTCTCGTGAAGGAGGTCTTTGCAACCCACCCCTCCTGAGTGTGGGACTGAGGGGAAGCGCACGGCTGTAAATTACTCAGCTCTGTCGCTGACTGACTGCTCTCTGCAGCTACTGGGATCTCTTTCCAGCCTGACCACTCTCTGCTTTCGCAGGCCAGCTGCCCCGTCAATGTGTCTGTGCTGCAAGGGGACCCGCCAGTTGGGAGGGAGGTGCGTGTGGTTGCCTCTACTTGGGATGACATTCAGATGTAGTCAGTCAGGGCTCCCCTGAAATTTCGGTTGCCTGCGTTCAATCAGTGTAGCAGTGAGAGTCTGCAGCAAGTATACAGTAAGTAGCTAGTCGGCATGTTTTCAAGTAGGCTTAGCTTTTATAAGTGTTCCAGATCCTCAGAAGTGTAAAGAAATCTGAAAATAAAGAAGTAACTTCTGAACTCTGACAAGTCTTTACTTTTTCCAAATACTTGGTATCATGCTCTGTCTCAGCTCCCTCCTTTTTTTACAGTTTTTTGTCTTTCCTCCCAGGCTATTGATTATAAAAAGTTCAGAAAGTGGGTGCCCTTTCTCACATAAGTTCCCTGAATATTTGAAGTTGAATTTGAGGTCACCTACAACACCTTGGCACAGTTCAAGATGGTTTATGTCTTCATAAATGTTAAATAATGTTAAATAATCTAAACTGAACTATGAGATGCAAGGCTTAGTAATGAAACCTAGGGGATTATGCAGCAAAAATGAAGTCACTCTGTGCTTTACTTGATATACTTCTAATATTCTATTATTCTTTATATAATTCTAAAGCTTCCCAAAAAGTCAGATTTGGTCATCCAATGTCTGTTTCAGTAGGGAATCTAGAGTCCAGCTATGGAGTTATGAAGATGTATTATAGCAACAGTATCCAAGGAGCTTAGGCTTTTCCATCCAAAGGAGGCAGGTTTGCATTTTTTTCCCCTCTAGCTTACACAGCAAATGTAAAACTTCCTTAAAGACAATAAAAACGTGGAGCTGTGTAGCAGCAAGAATCGCATAGAGGTATAGAGTTTATCATGCACCTCTAAATTATTTTCTAAGCAGTTACTGAAAGACACTCTGAAATCATTCCTGTATGTTAGGGCTGCTCACATCCAGATTGGACAGGCATCAGTGGTGGTGACATCACATATTGGGTCTTCCCCTACTGTCCACCTCTTCTCCTACCACGTGCACTCACACTGTGCATCAGCCTCACAGCCCACCCTTCCACCACCTCCGTCTCTCAAAGCCCAGGTGTCTGCAAACAGGGTCAGCAGTGGTGGAGGCGGCTGGGATCCAGCAGGGCACACAGGCTCCGCTGGCCGGAGCTGAGACACGGGGTGGATGCCTGCGTAAACAGCTGCTAGTAACAGCCTTTGAGCAGGCGGCTCCTGGGCAATTCAAATTAGCATCCATATAGGAAGAGGGAGGCTGCCTGGCTACAGCCTTGCAAGTGGTTTGTGAGATGCCAGTGACACTCCTGTCTCGAGTGGGGAACCGTGGCTGATGGCAGTCTCTGCACTGAAATAGATCAAGGCAGGATTACTTCTGTGTTCCACAGTACAAGACCTGCAGTAAGTGAATTATTTAGTGGTGATGCAGATCCTCTGAATGTTCTTGCCCTATTTAGGAGTGCACAAATGAAATAGCTGTTATGAGATTTTTCTCATCATCCTGTACATCAAACGCATGCCAGACAGTTTGGGCAATAGGCTGGTACCTCAGCTATGAATCCGTTTGCATTTATTGCTGTTCTTTGTTGTTGTTGTTGTTTTTCTTTTTATTGCTTCTCAATTTTAAATGGTGAGAAATGTGATACAGTGCTAGATACTAAAATTAAATAAAAAATTACTTCTCTGAAAGTTGAAGGGCATTATGTAGGTGAGGTGCAATAGAACAACTTGTAGCTTGTCTTCCTCAGGAATTTGCTAGGGGTGAGGGCCAGAAGACAGCGCTCTTACTAAAGCTTGACATCGGCTTTAGTCTGCCATGGTCTTTTTTGATGTACGTTGCCATTCTTGTTTCTTGCATGTAAGAGTAAGAAGTGGGCCCAGTGCCCTTGGGACAAATTCAGAAAAGATGCTTAAAAGGGGGCCAGATTTCTTTGAAGTCTTTCAGTTAGTTCCCTTTCTGTCTGTGAGTTTAACTTTTTAAAA
>NW_010425571.1:14522-23119 GCF_000710305.1 Buceros rhinoceros silvestris
CCCAGAGGGCCACCGGCCGGTGGCGTGGGCCTCCCTGCCATGTTTGCTTAGACACTTTGCATATAAGTAGAGGAAATAACTTGTTTTAATGGCACATTTGGGTGGGGAGACTTGGGAAAGTTATGGATAACCAAGTGGTGAAGTTAACAGGCATAAGTTCAAACATATTAAACTCCTCGGACATGTGTTTTCACTCAGAATAAAGAGGCTGGAGTTTGCATCAATTTAAACAGAATTAAGCTACAGAAAATGAAAGCCGTTTTATTCCTGTGTAAGAGCACCCATATGGCGTTTATCAACCTGCAATTTAGGCATACTTACCTTCCACCCTTATTGGATTAACTTTCCTGCATGCCTGCATAATAGGCATTCTTTAGTTCGTTCAGGGAGTCTAAAATATGCTACTTTTACAAATACCATTCCTTGTTTATAAACTAATATGGAATCTATTGCAAACTGTAATTGCACTAAAATTGCTGTAATAGTTGCTTAATAAATACGCAAGATTTTATTTAAAAAGACATACTATACTAGGATCATTCTCCAACAGAAATAAGCTTTTGTATGTAGGTGAATAAGTAATTTTTTTTTTTCCCCAGGGACTACCGACTCCATCAGGTACATCTCTGCTGTCAAACAACTTAACTCCTCAGTTCATTTCCAGGTTCTGTCCTTTAATCACCCATATTAGTCCAGTCTCTGACTCTTCTGGCATGAACCTACTAGACCTCACCAAAACAAAAAACGTCATACTTGTGAGGATGCTTGGCCCCAGGGCCCCCTCTGGGAGGGCAGTGCGGGTGGAGCTGGACCCGGTTTGGCTGCCTCTGCCTTACACGGGGTATCTCTGTTGCTGGGTAGTGGTGTGTTGGTGTGCTCACCACAGAGGGAGCCCTTTGGAGGCAGGGGTAGGTCCAACACACTGTACACATTTCGTGTTTTCTTTGGACTAACTCTAGCATTACAAATGCACTAAGTGTGCTCCTGAGTGACGAATGGCATGCTCTCTCTATTTTTTTCTGTTTAAAATGAGACCAAATTCTGGTTTAATTTATTCTGATTAAAGGTACATCTATAATCATGTTTCTGTCACTGTTGAACTGACTTTCCTGGTTGTCCTGACTTCCTGTGCTTTGACTCATATCGGAGACAGGTCTTTGAGCACAAAAACTGGATTCTTGTGGGACAAAAATACACCAGAAGACAGGCTCCAGCGGCACAACT
The DNA here is from genome assembly GCF_000710305.1 of Buceros rhinoceros silvestris. Lineage (NCBI taxonomy): Eukaryota > Metazoa > Chordata > Aves > Bucerotiformes > Bucerotidae > Buceros > Buceros rhinoceros. The sequence continues at coordinate 15,747 of NW_010425571.1, forward strand.
AATGCCCTCTAGCTGCAGGTGGCTTTCCAGGACCCAGACCAGAGATGCTTTGAGCTAATGAAGCACAAATGCCTGTGTCCTCTTCCAGATTTGAACTTTGTTTCCTAGTATCACACCTTTTTAAATCCTCAGCTTCCCACTACCATCAAGTAATTTTGTAGACGTGACTGAATTCCAAGAGAAACTGTTGCCGCGAGGTGAATGTAGCCCTTGGACTTGCAGTGTTTGTGTTCAGTCGCACTGACACCTGCTAAAAGGTACAGGAATGACTGAAGAAGGACTGAAGTCCAACAGCTAGCCTTGATTACATTGGTTTGAAAAGTCAGCAACAGCAAGAAAGGTAAAATATGGTTGTGGACATGCAAAAGCAGAATTAAAATTAAGGAAGAAATTATAAGTAAATGAGGAAAGGAACTTCTCTGCTATCCTTACTCTGGCGTATGTGTTTCTGTTAACTCAAAGATTCCCTGCTTGGTGAAACAGCTCCTCTGGCACCGCACCGGGTCTTCCTGCTCCTTTTGGGAGTTGTTCCAAATGGTTTCGCTTATCTGGAATTGATTTGGTATGTCTTTGTTGGCTTATGTGATTAAAGGCTCATCTCCCCACAAACGAAGGAGCACCAGGGCACATGGGCAGGTGGGGGGAGTCACCTCACCACAGGAAGGCACCCTGACCCCTCCCCCTCCCCAGGCTGTTGCAGGAAATGACCAGCTCCACAGCTGGGGGACACCCATCACCGTGGCACAAAGGAGAGTTTCTCCAGAGTCTTGCAGACTGAGATGGGTGCTCCCTGGGGTGGGATGGCACTCAGGGGATTCGGGGGAAGGACATTCGGGCATTGTGCAAGACTTATTATGGGATATTCGTGGGAGGAACCAAAGGTAGGAAAGGGTTGTGGTTTGGGGAGGAACAGACATGGGAAAGAAGAGAGAAAAGGAATAAACAGGGCCATTTGGAGGTTTGCAGAGGCTGGTCAGTGCAACCTGTCCTTTCTCATTACTAAACTCAATTTCTGACTATTCTTCTGAATAAGGGGCTCTCTCTTCTGTGTGCAAGTGCATGTATGGGGTGTCTGAGTCCTAGCAACTGAAGCAGGACCACGAGTCAGAGGGAACATGTGTCTGTGCTCCCACAAGTAGAGGACATAAGGCTGCGTGTCTCACTGTGTGATTGCTAGTGAACATCACGACAGACAAGCCAGTAAGACAGATGAAGACTTGGGAGCCAAGTACAGGAGCAGCCATGGGTCTGAGCTGGATATTGGAGAGACCAGAGTGTCTGTGTGTTATGTACTGGAGGGGCCAGGGCATCTGAGTTGGTTGCTGGAGAGACAGTACCATCGGGGAGTTGACTACTGCTAGGCACTAAATCTGGACTAGCTACCAGAAAGACCAGTTTGCACATGTGTGTTTGTCTGGGCATGAGGTGAGAGGACAACCAAGGGACACAGGGACCAGGTGCTGGATACACTGGATTTCTGAGGCCTGTTACTGAAGGGATCCATAGTGCATGTGTGTGTGCCTTTGCGTTTATGTATCTCTGAGTATTGGAGGGATCCCCGATGCCCAGAGTTTTCCTCTGATGTGCTTCCATCCTCATCAGCCAGAGAGGGGAACAGGATGAGGCCGTTGGTGCTCTCTGTGTCTGTGTGAGTGTGGAGTGCTTCCGTCCATGCTGAGCCGTGAGTCTGTCCATGTCTATATGTATGTGTGTGTTGTATATATGTGTATGCGTGTGCCCGCTGGGGTCACCCGCTCTGCCTGGCTGCTGGCCAGACCTTGCTGCTGTCAGTCTGCGGCGTGCAGCAGCTCCTAATGTTGCTTATCGCCTTCCCATTGCACATAAACGCAGCCCTGATATTTCTTCCTTCATTTACTGCTGCAACAGCCTTTCCTCTGGCAGGAGGGCGGAAGCTCTAATCTCCTCCCAGGCTGATACGGACAGTGAGGAGTGGATGGGCTGTCAAATGGGCCGGCATCCTTCTCCCTGGGGACCAAACTTGTCACGCTTGAGGTTTTTTATCTGGCAGGGAAACAGCAGTCCCGAGGTTATTCCTGAGCTCAGCTCCCCTGTCCTGAATTGCTCCATAAAATGAGCTTCCCAATCACAGATTATGATGTTTTCCCACTATATTAAGCCTACTGTTGCATTTAAGAATGGTTTTATAGCATTTAGCTTAGTGATAAGAACTATCCTGTGGCTGATGCAACAGTATAACACAGGCTTCATAGCAAATCAGTAAAAGATGAATGGGTGTTAAAAACATGCTAATAAAATGTTATTAGAGTGACCGTTTGCAAAGGTTTGAGTCTCTTCCATGCTTTTCATAGCACAGCTAATTAGATATATTTTTAATTATGAAAACATTCATATGGTAATTTAAAAACTAGAAGGCAATTAAAAAGATCAATGGAAACTAAAATCATCATTAAAATTTCTGATTGGCCATAGTGATTCCCTATTGATCACAAGGATCTGTTTTCCACTGAAAGATTCAGATGTTGGAGGGTGTTTTAATATTAGTACTATTCCAGTTCTAACTTGATTCAGATGTTGGAGGGTGTTCCAGTATTAGTATTATTCCAGTTCTAACTTATGACATACCTTATTTAGGATTGCTTTTCTTGTAATTATCATACGACTGTTTTTTTCAAAAATTCAAAAATTTTCACCACAAAGCAGGAGTGTTGTCATGAAAAATCATTCAGAATGCAAGTCATCTGGGGGGTTGGGAAAGGTTTTAGTTTCCAAAATCATTACCCAACTTTGGCAGTTAGCCTATACAATTCAAAAGTTAATAGATACTGAATACCAAACAGTCCAATTCACAGCGATCTTTACGTTGTACATACACATGACACTGTTTTACGATATCCTGATTAGACACGGGTAAGAACTGACAAACAAACATTGTGTGCCTCCGCTGCAGCCTCTGAGAGGGAAACCTCTTGCTTAAGCTTAAGTAAGCAAACTATTAGACATCTCAGTCTGAGCTGGTCACCTTGAAAGCCCAGATGCTTTGTCTTCAAGATCTATCTTAGAGGAAGAGGAATTGCCCTCTGGAAATAACTGTGTCTTTCAACAGACTGTAAAATGATCTCATAGACAATAACTCAGACACAGACGCTTAATTTCTCAGAAAATCTTAGGTTGGGTAGATGGACTCCATACGCTACGTGCAAAAGCACACAAACCCGGAGGTCACTGTGACAAACCCACGAAATTATCACTAGGCACGTGTGTGCTTGAGTAGAAGTAAGGAGAGCACCGTACAGAGCTGCATACTTTGGACATCCAAAATCACCAGTTCTCCCCACAACACCACGAGAACTTTCCTGGGTGTATGCACTGTACCTGGTCTGAGGAGGTCATCCATATTCCCTTTATTCTTGGTTTACAGACTTACATCTTTACATGATGTAACCCGACTGAAATAGGCCAAAAACCTTCCCCGCATTTTTTGTATGGGAACTAAAACGGTCAACAATTATGAAGTGTCCTCATGTTCATGACCTGAAACTTAATTAAAACAAAGTTACTCCTGTTTATCACACAATTTAAAGGAAATTAACGAGATGTATAGGTCTACATACATACCCAGTGGATTTCTTCTTTGCTGCGGTACAGTTATCTACACTTTCCCTTCCAAGCACTCCAATTAGTCGTAACTCTAATAATGTTATTTCGGAGCATAAAAACTCCTTAATCACAGCTGCAAGTGATACATTCCTCTGGGTTCGGGGTGGTTTATTTTTTGTTCTCTGGTTGGTTGGGTAGGGGTTTTGTTTATTTGGGGTCTTGTTTTGCATTTCTATTTATAATGTGCTTTAGAGCATCAGCTGATCTAATGCATCTGTATCTGTCTCCATACCACGGCTGGAAAATCCCATGGACAGAAGCTCCATCTTACTGTGTGTTGCCATAACACTTTGTGGACTGTGTCCATACTTTCACCTCCAGCAGTGCACAGGGGATGATAGTGTTGCTTGGTCCCAACAGTGGGCTCAAGCCCAAGCAGATGGGTGTCACCTATACTGATTTCCTCCTGGTCTTCCTTGGGTGAAGGGTTTGCTTTTGGATGGAATTCTCTTGGGTGAAACCTTAATAGGAATGAGTGGCAAAATTCCCACTCACTTTAGATGGAACAAGATTTTATCCTTAGGGTAAGTGTTACTATCCTGCTGTACCCTAGGTTTTCAAGGAAGACATGTGTCCCAGAACCAGAGCCTGGAATCAGGTCTCCACTTTTTAGGGCTCCAACCAAAAAAAAAAATTCAAAACCAGCTTACACCATCTGAAAATCCAATCTCTTCGTATCCTTTCAGTTTTGTGAAATGCAGATGAAACTTTAGCTAATGCTAGTTTTAGGTTAAAAGTTGTAAGAATGTTTAGCCTTTCATATAAAACTAACCAGGAGGAGATACCCTTTCAGTATTGTTAACACATAATGTTTCCATGTCTTAAAACTAGAGAAGCTAGTTGTTACGCTTGATATCTTGATTTGTGGGCAAAGGGGAAAACAACTTATGTATAAAGACAGGAATTTACTGCTAGTGTAATTGAAACCTCAGCAGTCTAATCTGAGAGACCTTATTGTATCTGAGAGTCCAGATATAATTATTACATGAAAAGGAAGAATATGTCTATGCAGGAAAAGTTTCAATCATAGCAGTAATCATAATACAGCTAGAACTGTGACAAGCACACTGCTTACTTTCCACCTCTTCTTCTGCAGTAATGCTCCCCCTTCTCCAGCTCTTCTGGACCCAAGGGCTGCTGCTTTTGCTCAGGCGTTGGAGCTGGGGGGGGTATGGGAAGTTTTTGGCATCTGTAATCCTTCACCAGGAGACATTTGCTGTTCCTGTTGATGGTTTCTTCTTCCTCACTCTAGGGTCCACTTGGGTTCATTTTTACATGTTAGCTAACATGCTTTTACATCTTTGCTCTTCCTTAATCGGTCTGAGCTCCTCATCAGATCTGAACTTGCTATGTATAGAGCAAATCTACATGTATTAGATACTGGGTTTTTTTGTTGTTCTTGTTGCCCCTGAAAACAGTTTTGCCCAGCTCCAGTTCTGCATTTCTTTAGCTGACAGTGGTGAGCCCTTTATAGCAGTGGGGTCTCCAGTACCAAACCTGAGCCCCATCTCTTTCCATCCTGTGCGGGGACTCCCTTACGATGCAGCCCACATCTGCAGATCCCAGCGCCTCTTCTGTCCCACCAAGTTGGCACTCCTTCTACCGCATCGCTACTGTGTGGCCACAGAACTGCTGTGGTACAGTGCAGTGATAAGCAAAATAAACCAAGTCAGCCACAGGCACGTGGTTAGAAGAAAAAACACAGTTACAGCTAAAGCAAGTTAAAGTGTGGCTGCAGGTAGGTCCCGTAGCACAAGCAGACAGGCTTCAGCACTGAGCCTAGGCAAGGACAGCACAAAACCAAGGCCAAATATTGGCAACAGCAACGCTGTTTTGCAGGGTTGTGCAGGCAACGAGCTGAAGTCCTGCTGTTGAAGCAGGTTGCTGTCTTGGTATACCAAGTGCACACATGAAAAGGAAATCTATGGAAGAAATTAATTCCCAGCACATCTTGGAAATGGTTTTTTTAGCACTAGAGAGACAACGAGAAAGTTCTCCAATGTCCTCCTAAATCTAGGTGTAGGTGGGATGTTTATCTCAAATTTGTGGAAAGGTGTTGAGGATAGTCACTGGAAGCATTTAATGCCTCTAAGGATGAGAGTTAATACTGAAATATCCCCTCTAATATACGTTCACTAATCTTTCAATATTCTGTTGCAGAAAAGCTTCTGCAAAGTATCTTTTTGCCTGATGCACCACAGGTATATTTATTTCTGTGTTCTAGGTACTGTAGATACAGATGATGTTAAAAAGACGAACCCCGTATTTGTGTGACTTTTCTCAGGCTTCTTTCACTTGCTCCTTCAGACTTACCCTGAAGAATTAGTTTGGTTATTTATGCTGCTCAGTTCACCACGAATAAGGCTGTGTTTTCACAAAGACCTCAAACTGATTGAGCTCATAAAATACTTCACACTCTGATTTTTGTGTTTGTAGTGGAGGCAGTTCTTCATACTTTATAATGTATGTCTAACAGAGGCCTTTTACATCATTAAAAATCTTATTAAATTTTGTTTTAGGACTAAACTAACAGAAGAGGTTTGACAGAGACTCCTTTGCTAGCAGAACTGAGTATGACAAATTACTTAAATAAAAGACAGAAAGAGGAAAGATGACTGGAGCTGCCTGATTAAAAAAAAAAAAAGTGAATTAGCAGCAGGGATGTCCTGCTGTAAGCGCCATTCGCTGAAGAGCCAGCCCAGTCTGCAGCACAGCCCCGCACATCGCTCAGGGGATTCACCGCCTGGCCGTGCTGTGGGTGTGAAGGGATGCACGGGGGATCTCTTGCTACACCAGATCCCGAGTTAGCCAGGAGGAACCCAACGACACCTCGCAGGCTCCCGTGGGGACAGCCTGCCTTTCCAGTCACAGGAGCACAGAGCCCATGTGTTTGCTGCTGAGCGTGCAGAGATCGTTAGGTTAGTGGAAGTGGACTCTTATTATTTCATGTTTGGTTTGGGGTTTTTTCTTCCTCAGAAGCTCAGGCAGGATAAAGGGAAGGGCTTTCTGACATGACTGCTTCAGTGCTCACCTGGGGGTGAGACCCTGCTTCCTCTTCAGCACGAGTCCGGTTTGCAACCCTCCATAAATCAGTTCAAACCCAGGCCCCAAGGGTGCATCTGACTTCAGATCTGTTTTTTATTAGACACACAGGGCTGCATGGACCTCCCTGCAGGCAGGAGCCATGAACTAAGTGACCCTGAGATGGTTTGAGCCTGAGCAGGTCCCTGATGTGCAGTAGCCAGCGTAGCATCCTGACATACAGACGCAGACCCAGCAATCCCCACCCTTGCCAAAAGGCTGCCAGCGGTGGGTGCCCCCTTGGCTGGACAGCAGCTGTCCAGGAGCCTCAGGACCACGCTCCTGCTCTGCAGTGTTTAACTTGGATCTTAATCTCATTTCAAGCCCCTGAAGTCTTCGGTGGATGTAGTCCTGAAAGTGTTAATTCAGTGAATGTTATGTGTGAAAACTAACAACTTTAAACTCATTAAAAGTGTGAGCTGAAAGGTCTGACATCTTCAACTGGAGCATTTCAGAAAGATTGTGGTATCGGCATTCTGTGGGGCAATACCACTTCTAAAAAAATCAGGGAAATATTTTTATAATGTTTGGCACTTTTATGTTGAAATAAAAGCAAATAATTATGTTCCCTAATTCTCCTCACCTCCCCTCCCCAACTGGAAATGTGAGGGAAAAGTAGAACTCTGCATAAATAAAAGCATAATTTTAAATTT
>NW_010425572.1:0-14307 GCF_000710305.1 Buceros rhinoceros silvestris
CGCACGCGTACGGAGGGACGGCGTCCTCGCCTCATCGCTGCCTGAGGCCTCCGTTCGAGGCCCCGCGCCCTGACGCTCCACTGCAGAATTTTTGCAGCACGCTTGTCCAGAGTTTTGGAGTATTTCGCGTGCCGTGAGGTAACTAAGTCCACACCGAGGCCTTTGTGCCTCGTAACAGCGCCAAAAACAGCCAGCACAGCTCCTTCGGCGTTGTGCGAGTGAGTTTTGCCGACAGACGCACGCCCAGGTGTCGGCTGACACTGTCGTCTCTGGTGCTGAGGGGCTCCGTGAAGACGAGCCTTAGTGAAGCAACAAACGTTGGTGCTTCAGCACCGAGGAAACGATCACAGCTGGAAACAGGACAGCAGTGGTTTAGCACGCGCGCGCACACACCCCCTTGATGCAAAAAGGAAATACTGGGTAAGTTAAGTTGCCAGCTGTTTAGGTTGAGAAGGGGCTAAAGGTCCCTCCCACTCTCATGGGAAGTAAAAAGGTCAAAAGAAGAACTGTGACCTCAGTCAGCTAATCTGCGGGATTGCCATACCGGGCACAGGGGAGAGGGAAAAGGGTCGCCTTTTCTGTCCACCATTAATTTCTGTCCATTGATGAGCATGGTAGAGCAACACATATGATTAAAAAGTACCAAAAATACATCTTAAGATTAAAGTCAGTCTTATCAAAGAATAAAAACCTTGTTGTGTGGCAGTCTGCCAGTGTACTACCAGTCTAAAAATTAGATTTCAGTGTCTAGCAATAGTTTAGTTGTTCAGCACGTCCTGCTGCAGCTGTCCGCACAGGTGAGGCTTTTGTGTCAGGAAGAATGGAACTGCATTACAGCTGTTGAGCAAATCTGAGCGGATTATTGGCAGCGATCACACATTACATGTTCAAAGGCTTTAAACCGAACTACAGGTCTCTGGGCATTTGCTGTATTTGAGCAGTGTCCAGGTGGCACAGAGGGTCAGAGTAAAAATGATAGCTGTTGGAGAGCTGCGTATCTGCTCTGCTGAGCATTGTGTGTTGAACCAGAAATAGGAGTAAATAAAGATTAGGTTGTTTGGAAAACCACAAAAATTAATTGGTTGGGGTTTTTTTTCCCTATTAAACAGATTGTTGTCAATGGATGGGACATTTTTTCTTATTGGGCTACTGAAATAAATACTGATAAAAGTTCCGTTTTCTGTATTGCTGCAAAAATTGTGGTGCAGTATGATGCCAAACCCAGCGCAGTTAGCCTAGAATGAAAAGTTCCTCTTACTATGACAAAGAGCTTAATTTGTTTTAGTTTCTGCTAAAAGGCTCTTAAATGGAACATCAGACCATGCTGAACACCAGGCCACGTCTCCACTTTTCTTCTTGTAGGTGGGGAACTACTTGCGTATGTTTCGGGGTTCCCTGTACAAGAGATATCCCTCACTCTGGAGGCGACTGGCCACAGTGGAGGAAAGGAAGAAGATAGTGGCCTCTTCACATGGTGAGAAGATGAGCAAACGTTCCCAGTGATTTGTGTGAAGTCTGAAGTTTTGTCTTGCAAAACTGGCTCTGGCGATTCAGAAGCTTGTGTGCCCTGAGGGCTGTGTGAATCGCCCCAGCGAGGGAGCACGCTGCAGCAGTGGCACTGGTACCTCCTGCTTCAGCTTGGCAACAAGAGTCAGCTGATCAAACGTGTTCTAAAATCAAAGCATCCATTGTGGCTTTCCTGGGGCTGGCTGCGTTCATCCCCAAGCAAGAGCCACATCTCAGAATCAATACCATAGCCCAGAGGAGACTCCTATAGACAGGGAGGGGCATTTTGCCTCTCCTGTCAAATAGGCAGGAATGTTGCAAGGATGCCCCACTGAAAATGTGTGTCTTTGCTCTAATTTTGCCTCTTGTGGGGACTCACTGAGTGTTTATGCCTCCCAGAATTTGTTGTGGTGTGTTGCTACTCCTGCGACTGTTGCAGTGAGAGTGTATCTGCCTCGGTATGATTTTTGGTGGGAGGCTAATAACAGTAGTAGTATTTCTTAGCAATGTGACTTGCTGTACACTCTTAGACTAAAGCATAATAAAAATAATTGGTTCATTCTAGACTTATGTCTCCTTCCTCCAAGTATCCTGCTGACCTCTGCTTTCTTTCCTTTTTCTTTGTTTTTTTTCCCCCAACAGAAAATCAGCGGTCTCACAGTCCCCGAAGATGTAAGTCTTATCTGCGTGTTATTCTTAGCTGTGCTAGAGGAAGAATCTCTACAGTGACCTTTGATGCTGTTGCAGTATATACTAATGTCTGATCCTCTTCCTCTGATCTCTCCCTGTGGTCGCTCTAATTGCACCCTAATCCTGATCATGTGCTTCACTCTTCTTTCTCGGAACCTTAGAGGGACTCTCAAATGCAGATGGTCTCTGTAATTCAGCAAGAGCTGTCCTGAGGCTTTTCCCCTTTCCCAAGTCTTACCAGCTTTTCTGTTGATCAGTGCCTCTCTATTTCCAACCTTTAAGTCCACTGAGGGTTTACTGTGTTCTGGGCTTTTCCTCCCAGACGGCTCTGGGAGATTTTACATCGCTGTGGCGGATGTAGGTGTGCAGAGCTAAGGTGTAGCTGTTGCAAAGGGCAACTCAGGGTAGGAAGGAATTGTTTCTCTCTTCCTCTCCTTAAGTAAATGCACATTAGATTTAAAGTTTATCTAATAATTATGAGGATTTAAGGACTTTTTTCTGAAGTTTTATTTCTGTAGCATTTACTTCCCTGGTTGGTCATTTCTGTTATCAAATTTACTGGAGTCTATACGTAAGTTGCACCCTGAAAGAATGAGGTTCATCCAGTGGTAGTACCTGAGGGAAGGTCGTGTAATTCTAACCCTCCCTGTGTCTTGACTTGGTCCAAACAGAAGATGTTTTTAGCAGAGTAGGAACAGGATAGCTATACAGGGTAAAGAGATGCTGATGCCTTTTGCAAATCTTGGCTCTGTCACTATGCAGCCATTCCAAGGAGTCATCTGCTTTTGTCATTTGAATTGTATTTCTCTGTATTTTGTAGTGGGGATTGCCGTGTATTAACTAAGACATTACGCTCCTGCTCCCAAGAAAGTCGCGTTTATTCTTGCTGTTTAGATGGGTGGCAAAACCCGATTATTTTTCTTTAGTGCTGGGCTTCTGGTCACACCAGTGCAAGTAATGTACTCCAGTAGCAGAGTATCCTGGTGTGTGAGGGGGAGCAGAGGCTTCTGGGAACTCAGAAATTACAGTGTTTTGTCATCTCCCATGCGTACAAAATACCATGTCAAAACCTTTCTCGATGATTAAATGTCTCTGAGAAGATAAGCGAAGCCCAAAGGCTGCCTGGGGCACACAGTCGTACCACCTGGGAACCTGTTGTAGTCCCTCCTGCAGCAGAAGGGAGGGCTTCTCACCCTGCGGCCCATTAATGTTACAGTGCTATGTCATTCTTCTCCATGTTAATTACTGGCATCTCTCCTGGCAATAGATCATGGTTATACAACATTAGCCACTAGCGTGACGCTCTTAAAGGCCTCTGAAGTGGAAGAGATTTTGGATGGAAATGATGAGAAGTATAAGGCAGTGTCTATCAGCACAGAACCTCCTACCTACCTCAGGTAACCAGCGTTGGTGAGGGCCAACACCAGAACAGAGCTACGTGGAAGGTGTCAGCTTGGGCAGGAAGCACAAGAATTGGCATAGGCCCAGGCGGCTGTGCAGGGGATGCTTGCCAGTCCGTGCTAACTGTTGTTTGCAGTGTTGGGCAAACGATCTCCGGAGTGTGAGGATTGGGCTACTGCCCACATACAACAGGAAGAAAAACAGTGTTTGACAATACAGCTCTTTCTGCAGTTTCTGCATTCCATCTGTAACAGATGTTTTGCAGAACACTCTCTGCACGTCGTGCCTTCTGGAGACCTTGTATTTCTCAGCAGTCCTTTTAGAAAGTATAGACAGAAAATCCACATATGAACCTAGTATTTGTAATGGTGCGCTGGGATTTGTATCTAATGAGTAATTGTGAACTGGAGAATGGGCTTCCCAGAGGCTTCTGTGGAGCACAAGTTCCCAGTGGAACGATATTGAGGGTTCCAGAATAACGTAACAGAAGTTCACAGTAGCATTTAAAAGTTTAAAATGTTAACCATTTTTCAGTAGTAGCAGTGGTGCTCAGGGTCTGCAGCTTAACACACAGTCTCCTTCTTCAGAGAACAGAAGGCAAAGAGGAACAACCAGTGGGTGCCAACCCTGCCCAACAGCTCTCACCACCTGGATGCGGTGCCCTGCTCAACAACGATTAACAGGAATCGCATGGGCAGGGATAAGAAGAGAACATTCCCTCTGTGGTAAGACAGCTTCCTGCTTCTGAAAAGTGCAGACAGTTACCAAAATGACACGCTGCCAGGGTAGTGCTGATGATTAATACAATGTTGTGATTCATCTCTAACTGACAAAAGACCTACAGGTCACTAATTTGGGGGTTCTTAGTTAAACTGTATGTCTTATTAAAGTTCTTGCAGCAGCCAGCCATGGCTGAGAGGAGGCTTTCCTTTTGTCAGGAAATCTCCTGATGTTTCCTTTTGTCAGGAAAATGGTTCATTCTCTTCCTGATGGGTTCCTTCTACTTTCTGCTGATTTGCTGAGCAGTTGTTTAAAGGGCCTGCAAATACCATCTGTAAAGGACAGGTTACTTTTCACTGACATATTCCAGAAACTTTAATTTATTCAATGAAAAATGCTGCCGTGGCTCATGACTGACTAACTTTCCCTTATAAAAGCTGAGGAAACCAAGATAAATGTAATCCTGGAAAGCTCCCTTGTTTTGTTGGCAGGAATGTCTTATGATGGATGTAATAAAAGACGATAAACTGATTTTGGTTGACGTAGCCCGGCAAGTTTGTGTTGAGCAGTCTGTCTAAAGACTGACGGGAATTGCAGTGTGGGGGTTGCTTCCAGCAAACATTGCCTTCCCTCTGTGGATGCCAGATGTGTCATATACTAGTTGCATATACCGCGTTGTTGCTCTTTGTATTAGCTTTGATGACCACGACCCAGCAGTGATCCATGAGAATGCATCCCAGCCAGAGGTTCTGGTTCCAATCAGGCTGGATATGGAAATTGATGGGCAGAAACTCAGAGATGCGTTTACGTGGAACATGAATGGTATGTAGGAAGGAGAGTTTCCTGAGGCTGGAGAGATACAGTTGTATCCTTCACCAAATATGAAGAGAGAACAAGCTTGAGAGTGCATGACCTTGCCCACATCACAGAGCTTTGAAGCTCTTCCACTTTGGGCTGTATTCAGCTCTCATGTCTCTAGCGAGAACAGAACAGTTGCTGTGTGTGGCTCCTTTACGTATGGGGATTATTCGACCATAGCTACGTTGCCTCCGTGGAGCAAAGAAAGAGGCTGTAATTCCATGTCAGTGTGCATGTCCTTACAAACCTGATACAAAACACCTTTTGTAAGCAAAAAGTGATGTGTTTGGGATTGCCTTTGTCATGCTGTGGGATTAACGTGTATTCTGCAAGTGGCAGACATGGATTTCTAAGAAAGTTAACAGTGTCTATTCATTCTTGTTCTGTATCAGAAAAGCTAATGACCCCAGAAATGTTCTCTGAGATCCTTTGTGATGACCTGGATTTGAATCCTCTGACCTTTGTCCCTGCTATTGCCTCTGCCATCCGACAACAGATCGAGTCGTACCCAACTGACAGTATCCTGGAAGATCAGTCAGACCAGCGGGTTATTATTAAGGTAATATGGGAAGGCAGTAGAACGAAAGCATTTGGGTTTCTCTGGTTATGTTGTGGAGAGCAAGAGTACAAAGGCTTCCCGTGGAGCAAAGGAGTTCTTAATTCCAGTCCTGTGCCCACATTGCAGTTTGTCCTTTGTATCGAGAACAGAAACAAGGTAGCAGATTATTAAAACACTCATGTGCCAGCCCCTGAGATGATGAAATAGATTGTCTCCTTCTTTTGGAAGGACTAAACCTTGGAGAGCAAAGCTGTGAGCTACGCTGCTGGAATTAAGAATTTGGTTAAGGAGCTCTGCAGGTGCAGTGAACTAGGAGTTACCAGTTCGCTTGTCTTCTCCAGCCTCTGCCTTGTCAGATCATCTTTGAGAAACTGTTGTGAGAATGGAAACAAATGACCCGTTTCTTCCCTTGTCTCCAGCTAAACATCCACGTAGGGAACATCTCCCTTGTAGACCAGTTTGAGTGGGACATGTCAGAGAAGGAGAATTCACCAGAGAAGTTTGCCTTGAAGCTGTGCTCAGAACTTGGCCTGGGTGGGGAGTTTGTCACCACTATTGCCTACAGCATCCGGGGACAGCTGAGTTGGCACCAGAAGACATACGCCTTCAGGTACAGAACTGTCATCTTCCTAGTATGGCTGGGGGGGGGGTTCCTACTTTATGGCATTCACATCAGTGACTCGCAGAATAGTGGACCTGGTGCAGAAAGTCTCATTTGAAATGGGTCCTTCTGGCTTGTACCCATTCTCTCCTCCTTACAATTTTTTTTGCTTGTGCTCAAGTACCTTTTTCTGTTGGGTGTCATGCATTTCTTGACCAAATATTGATGAAACATCAGCTTTTTTCTGTGGAATGAAAGGCTGTTGTAATTAACTGTGACTCCCTCTTCTAATGTACGCTAATGATGAGCCCCAGGTACGTTTCTGTTTTGTTGGGTTTGCCTGACTTGGGCCATCCACGATCTGAGGCTTTGGTGTTTTGAACTAAGACTGATTGAAACTGCAGCTCTCTACCCTGGCTGACGTTAAAGTTGGCTTGATCATATGCTCTTCTCACAGCTGGAACACAGCAGCGTCAGGTTGGATCTGTCAGCTTTGTAACTTGTCTCCTAAAGGTAATTGTTTCCAGTTGTGCCGTGCAGTGTTCTGTGGTGAGTTACTGTGCTGATGTTATCCTCAGCAAGTTGCTGAGTCGGCAGGCTGCGCGTATCCCTTCATGTGCGCTGTGAGGTTTTGTGACCTCAGGTCATGGTGACAGTTGAGGAAGTTTGAGAGTTCAGCACATGGTGTATTTGCAGAGGTGAGGGGATAATACTGTTGATGTCAGTGTTCTAGAAGTCTGTTCAAGGGAGCAGGATGACCTGCCTGGGCAGCAACGGGAAATGACCAGCCCTGCTCTACCTCAGGGAGAGGACAATGAGTAGCTGGTGTGGAGGTAAAGCAAGGAGGTGCTGGAGGCTGTGGGGCAGCTGGCTGCTGCTGTGAGCTCTGCTCCATTCTCCTCCTCCATCCAAAGGTTTCCATATGATCAGCCTTCTGTGGAAAACAGGCACTGGTCTGCGCTGGACCAGTTGCTCTTCCACTAGTATTGCTCTGCTTCCTCTGGAGGTTAGTTTTATCCTGAAAATCTTCCACAGCAACTACTTGGTTCTAAAATGATCCCCCGAGCAGTTCATATTAGAGAATGGAGAGGAACCCTTTACCACATGCAAACTAAACCCTTCTATTGAAACTGTTGAGATTGTGTCTATCCTGCTGATGCCCCTTCTCCTCAGGGAGGTGGGGAAGTGACTTTTGCCTTTCCATCCACAAGAACTGACTGGTATTTGCAGATCCAGTATGGGACCACATTCAGCTGTAGCAACAGAACAGTGGATGTGCGTTCCTGAGAAATGATGGGATCCTGGTGGGTGGTAGAAGGGAATCTGATCCCTGCAGTGCTGCCTCTTCTTCCCTGCTGCCAGGTGTTGGAACCATGGCAGAAGGGAGCTGTGCACTGTCTGCATGGTGGCCTGCAGTAGCAGAGAGTGAATGTGTCCCTGCTGGTAGACACAGTCCTCTGCATGAAGCAGACTTTAGTGTACAGTTCAGGCTGGCTATGGCAGGGAGTGAGTTCATTTCCATAAGGTTTAGTAGGACTCCTCGTTGCCTGAATATTCCCAGGCGTTCAAGCTTTCTTTTTCATATCCCCCTGGAAGTAGAGAGGTGGCCCCGTTCACACCATGCTGGACGGGAAGTCTCTCTTTTCTACTGACAGATTGTTTATCTTCAACTTTTTAACATGCCGCCTACCAAGCCAGAGGGCATTTGTTCCTAACTCTTATCACTTGGCACATCAGAGGCGGGCTTTGTCCACATTTAGAGGAAACTAAATGTTCTCCCTCCATCCTGTGCTGCTCCGTGTATCACAGCTGAGTTGAGGAATTAATCTGTGTACACATGAAGTTGTTGTGAGGGGAGTTAATTTCTCCTTTTGCATTCTTCAGTCTCCATAACTTGCAGCAGGTGAAGTTTTAGTCAGTGCTGCCCAAGCTCTCTCAGATATATTAATGCCAAATTCACGCTGTTCTCTCAAAAAACATTTATCTGGCCATGGTTACTGAGGAGCGCTTCCTTTTAGGTGTAGTTCAAACAGGGAGATTTCAGGCCTTGTTTAGACAGTGGCAATGTTGCAAGGCGGAGAACCTAAAACTAGGAAGGGAACCACAACAGAACAAAGTACAGACATGAGCTATTCAGAGAGGAAGAAACGTCTAATTTAAACCTCATTTTATGTCATAGTACAAACATGTCCTCCTCTTCCCTTTTTTCTTGCAGCAAAGGAGTACTTTGAAAACAGTGATTAATGATATTTGGGTTCTGTGGTTGGTTAGTTCCTGAATTCCCAAACCACAGGAGTTGCTCCAAAGTCATTCCACTGATGTAAGGAAAGGGTCTGCTTTAGATATCAAAAGAACCTTAATATCTCAAGGGACTGGAGGTTTCAAAAGTCATGTATCTCTTAATCTGAGGGAGAGATGAAACTGTCTCTTGGTTGATGAAAGCCAGGGCAGTTCTTTCTGCTGGCCTGCTCCATGCAGACAAGGAGAGCCTGAAAGCCCAGTGGAAGGGGCGGAACTGCAAGCAGACAGGTAGCTGGTGGTTATGGGATTTGGGGGGGGATGGTGTGCTACGGTGATTCCCGCCTCTGTACTGAGTGTTTTCGGTGGCAGCACACAGCACTCCTAGGTACAGTTTTGTCTTACGAGACCTGGCCCAGGCTCTCCCACACCAAACCTGCATGCCCGAGGAGTCAGCCTTTCCAAAAGATGCTGTTTCCCTGCCTGTTGGCATGCCTTTGATGCTGCTGCCTGAGCCTGGGCCCTAGCACAGGGAGTGTCTTGCTGTACGGGAAATGCTGTAGCTGACAGTGCATTCTAGTAATCCTGCTAGCAGCACTGTCCTCTTCATCAGGAAGGAAAGGGGAGGAGGACCTGTCTTACTTTAGAGGTTGAGAGATGAGGGGGGATTTTTTCAGTTTATCTCTGATTGTTTGCTAAAGAAATGTGGTATCTGAGTTGTGTTGCAATGAAGTTAAACATGCGAGGCCAACTTAATCAGTGGGTGCTTGGTCTTAGGCATAATAAATGAGGCAGAGACCATGCTATCAAGTCCAAAATGCTAGTTAAGATCTAGCACTTAGCCCCAGATTGCTACACATTCCAGGCTACGATGAAATTCCTGGGTTTGAGTGTTGCTTAGTGGACATCAGCAGTACGGAAGTAGGTTTGACTAAAGCTTCCTCCCAGGATCAGATACCAAAGGCTCTGGATTAATTTCTCACTGTAGCATGACTTTGAAGATTTGTAGATTAATAGCTTTGATGCAGATGTCTGTTCCCGTTTAAGTTCCTTCCTGGGGGAATGTGAGGGCTGCCCATGAGCACTGAAATCTTGTGCATGGAGGCAGGTCCCTGGGGAGGGAGCCAGATGTGTGCACACACCTGCTGCAGAGCTCTTCTCACACACACACACTTCGTGCAGCTCAGGCGGAGCCGATTTCTAAAATTCAAAGCAAACATTTACATTCTGAGGCTCCTCTGTTTTTATACTGGGCTTCCGCTCCACTGTCAATATTTGGGAAGCTGCTCCTGGTCAGTTCCTGTTGACTTTTACTGAAAAGTGCCTAGTGAAGCAGTAAATATTTTTGTGCATGTGATAATACATCTGGTCAGGGCAGAGAGATCTCTGAGGAGCAGATCTTGTGATCTGGGTGGGACAGAGCCTGGTGTTTCATTGCTTAGTGCAGTAAGTAGCCACAGCCTCTGACTGCAGCAGCAGGTCCTAAAAGACTACCCTTTCCATGGCAATTGGGAGGACAACGCCTCTTCTGCTGCTGGCTCCCAGACCGCCAGGCTTTTGCCAGGGAAGGGCTCAGAGGTGCGCTAGGCAAACTATACAACCAGGAAGTCAAAGCTAGACAAAGAGCCTGTTAACAGGCTCTGCTGAGCTGCTGCTCTGGGAAAAGTGCTCCAAGCACTACTAAATTGGTGAGAACTTTGCCTGAGATTATTGGGTTTGAACAGTGTCAGCCAGTTACATGGTGGCTTTTGCGGGAGAGAACTGTCAGCCACAGTTGCTTTGACAACTTTCACGGTGGTTAAAGGAGACAGCGGTAGCTTGTCTCCCAGAAACTTTAGGTTCTGCGAGATTGTAACCATCAGCCCCTTGTATGCTTCTGGGGCCCAGACCATCCTAAGCAGGGATAAGAATGAATGCTTAAGGCTGAAACACTGTAAATGATGCTCTGTTGTCCTTGTGTCTTGCATCTGGGCTGGTAACCCAGAGCAGTGCTCTGGGACCACTGATGGATGTTGCTTTGTTGCCTTCTGCCCTGCCATGCAGTGAGAACCCTTTGCCTACTGTGGAAATCGCTATTCGCAACACGGGGGATGCTGACCAGTGGTGCCCTCTTCTGGAAACCCTCACAGACGCCGAGATGGAGAAGAAGATCAGAGACCAGGACAGAAATACAAGGTGCTGCCACTCGTTCAGACAGTTCTCCTTCTGGCCTGTCTCTAAGACAGAAGCGTAAAGCTTTGATGTTTGCCTTTCTCTGCTGAGAGCCAGCTGGCAGGATTTCAAACTTGCACACCACAACAGAAACTCATATCCCTTTGGCCTCAGGATATTAAACTGTTATCACCTTGCTCCAAAAACATTTAAATCTGTACTTTAACCATCTCTTGTTTAAAACAAAGTTTCCTTTTTTTCTTTCTCTTTTTCCTGGGCTCTCTGCTTTGCAGGGGATTTGTTCCCATAGGAAGGCATTCATCAAAAATACTGGAGTTTCGTGCACTGTCATGACCTAGGGTCCTGCCACAAGGCTTCCTTTGATGTAGGAATGGGCAAGCTCCTGGCTTCAGCCTGCCTGATGTTGACTTGTTTGCCAGCGTGGGAGCACTGTTGTGATTCCAGGAGGAGCTTTGCCCACCAGAGCTTTGCCCACAAAGCGACAAGCAGTCAAGAGCACTTGCTTCTACTTGGTGAAGTTGCTCCTGGCAGATGTTAATGAACTGCTAGAATGTCTCCAAAAGATACATTGTGGGAACAGAAAACATGCTGGCTGAGCTCTCTCCCAGGATTTTTTTTACTGCTGATTAACAGATTAGTAATAATTTTGCTTCTCAGCTACGGCTGTCTGAATAGTTTTCAGTAGTGATTGGTTCAGTTCAGGTTAATGAGCAAAAGTGTCCTAAAAGCTGTTACTGAAAATAGTGTCTTAGCCTTATCAGCAGGGGCACTCTCAGGTGACCAGGGAAGTCTGTCTAGGCAATAAATCTGACCGAGTTCACAGAGCTGCAGCAGCCTCCCCACAAGCAGTGGTTTTAATAAGATTTCACATGATGGTAACGCAGCACTTACGGTATCTCTTTCTCTCTCTCCTAGGCGCATGAGACGCTTGGCCAATACTGCTCCAGCCTGGTAACCTTCCTGTAGTGACACTGGTGCTCTTCCTACAGACTTTGTCCCTACTCCTCTCCCTGAATGGATCTAGGATTGGCAGGGGTCTTCCTGTCCCTGAAGGGGACACACATTCCACTTGCCAAGAGTTCCCAGTACTGCTGACTTCTGCCCCTGCCCCCTCCACCTAAATGCCTCATAGCAAGAACGCTGCATTAGCACGTGATCTAGCTGAGACCTGTGGCAGCTGTTGGAGCCCTTAAATACCTGTGTGTGGACAGTGTAAAGATTCTTTTGTATAGGTGCAACATGCACTATTAGGACAACTTTTTGAATAAAAGGAATGCATCCTACTCAGGCTGAATGAGCGGTGAATCTCCCTGTGTTTTGTGCTGTTCTGTTAACAGAGCAGTCCTGGGGGCCTGATATTAATGCTTTGGGGTATAGTGCTGAACACTGATGTGCCTTTAGTTTTCCTGAAGCATGGTGGAAAACAAGTGCTGTACTTCAACAGACAAAACAGCCCAAAACCTCTTGCTACAGGGGAGGGAAAGTGAGAATGAGACTTAAAACTAGAAGCAGCAAGGGACTCTCTAAAGGATGGGTCTGTGACCTCACTTGGTGCAGCCTGTAGTGGACTCAGTGAGGTGTTCAGCTGGTTTACCTGACAAGGGTACCACAGTGTAACTGAAGTCACAAGCTTAGCACTCAGTGCTGTTAGCCGGGTGTGTGGTCAACTCTTCTGTGAAGGCTGCAGCTGGGAAACAAAGTCTCTGAATGGGTACAAAAGTTGAAGCCTGCAGTGAGCAGGCAGCAGGTGGCTTTGCTGTGGTCACTGCCAGCACCCGCAGCTGCCAGTGCCAGTGCACCCAAAGCAAAGTGCATGTTTTAAATACCTTTAGCACTGCAGTGTCAGTATTTTGCAGCCATAGAATCAACCTGTGGAGTTTAATAACAGAGAATCCATTGAAGTGAGATTAAAAAAATTTGAGCTTGCTTAAAAAACTAATTAGAGCCTACCTTGTTGTTGAGGTACACCAGCTCTTTGATGGAGTTCCTGCCTTTCACTGCCAGAAGTGATGAGTGGTGCAAGCAGGGCAGATTCTTCTGGCAGCCTGACAGTTATGTTCAGGCCTTTATGATAAAGCCAATAGATTTTATGATCCTTGCTGATCCGCCTACACTGCTAGCACAGTCAGAAAACACTTTCTGGCCTTAATTTATCATGTTTAGACTTGAGTAATAGCAGAGCCAGTTCTGATTCCCAGGTGGGAGGGAAGTTTTTCCAGATGTTAGTCTGCAGGAACCACAAACTTGCAGTTTAGCAATAGTATTACTGCAGCCTTATCCTAGGCTCCTGTGCCGAGTGGTGCTCCAGCCACCAGTGCTTATTAGAGAGGCTGAAAGGTTATTCTAGCAAGTAAGACAAAACCTGCATGAAACTGCTGTGGCCTTAAACTAGCATCTGTGGTACAATTTTTTGAATTGCTGTGAAACTTGTGGTTACCTAATCCTAAAAGTTCACAAAAAGGTATGGACAGAGGAGGACTGTAGTTTCTGTAGTAGGCTTACAAGTACCTTTCTGTGCTTCTCAGATCCCAGAGAGGCAGTAGAAATTGCCCCTGCAAGCAGGGAGAGGTAAGTCAGGACAGTTCAGAGGGCCAGAGACCCAGGAAGATGAGAACTTCAGCCAGGTTTCTGTGTATGTTAGGAGTACTGGGAACAGCTGGGAGCAGCTCTCCTGCTGCACCAGTGCTTAATCTAGTACTCTAGCCAAAAAGCATAGCCCAACTTTTGCATCTCAGAAGCTATTTGAAATGGAACATCTTCAGGCATTAAAGACAAACTCTTCCGAGGGACTGAGACACCAGCTGTGTGTTAATCAGGTCATGAGCAAAGCACACTGCAAGTACCTGTTGAGTGTGAGGCTGCTCAGCTTGTAGGACCACCGTAGCTTCCAGAACCAGATTCCCATCTGTACAGGTCTCTTATCCTCTTCCTAGATGAAAATCTAAGTGCAGCAAAATAGCTTGTTCACATGTAGTCTGATTTTTCATTTTAAAAAAGGTGTTTTCATGGGAAGCCCACAGAGGAGGTGGGAGGGGGGGGCTGTGGTTCAATATTCCTTTGCCACAAGGCTTCTATACCATTCTTAACTAGATGCTGGTTACTCACATTTCTTAGTGGTGGTTTGCAAGCTTGTCTAGCTGAGCAGACTGACATTACCAAATGAGCTCTCCTAAGGTACCTTGTTTGCAGATATACTCCAAAGGCTTTGAGATCTGGTACAAGCCTGGGTGTCTACTGCATTAGCAAGAGTCATCAAATCCATTTAGAATAGAGGTTCCTGGTAGAGACTAGCTTGTTTAGTTTTCCCCTGAAATTCAGATGTTTAAGTTTCAGAACTAAAGAAATTCAACAAGAGTGGAATTACACTGCATGCGCAGACAGCCTTTATTACTAGTGTCAAGTGCTACGTCCAGTCACTGCCTGGATCAAGCGTCCAGCTCTGTCCCCTGTCCTTTCCCAGCACCCCTTTCTTAACTAGATTTCCCCTACATCCCTTCCCATACTCTGCAGTCCTGCTGACAGGAGAGGGGAAGGACATATTCCAGCTAGACCAACCTTTGCT
>NW_010425573.1:0-1080 GCF_000710305.1 Buceros rhinoceros silvestris
GAGGAGGTGGAGAATGCAGAGAACACGGAGAATGCGGTGCTGGAGGTGGAGGTGAGGGCAGGGGAAGCTGCTGCCAGTCCCAGTTACTCCTTACCCAGCCCTGCTGGGTCTGATGCCCCACGGGATGTGGGGCGGCCCCTGGGTCGGGTGCGGCTCCAGGGTGACCCTGGCGTCCCCTCAGGAGAACCATACAGAGCCCAAGAAGAAGAAGAAGAAGCACCAGCTGCAGGAGCTGGAGGCTGAGCCAGAGCAGAACGGGCTGGAGGAGGAGGAGGAGGAGGTGGTGCCCAAGAAGAAAAGGAAACTGGCGGTGGAGGCAGCCCCGGAGGAGGAGGAGGAGGAGCAGAAGAAGCAAAAGAGGAAGAAGAAGGAGAAGGCCCGGGACTCAGAGGAGGACTAGGGGAGCTGGAGCCGTATGGACTCAGGACAGCTGCAGGAGCTGGAGGCTGAGCCAGAGCAGAACGGGCTGGAGGAGGAGGAGGAGGAGGTGGTGCCCAAGAAGAAAAGGAAACTGGCGGTGGAGGCAGCCCCGGAGGAGGAGGAGGAGGAGAAGAAGAAGAAAAAGAGGAAGAAGAAGGAGAAGGCCCGGGACTCAGAGGAGGACTAGGGGAGCTGGAGCCGTATGGACTCAGGACTGGCAGGAGCCTGGCACGGTTGGCAGCACTTTTCCCCGGGGCAGTGGCTGCAGCAGCCCCGTTTTGGCACCTCGTGGCATGGGTGAGGCCCTGTGGCCAGGCCACGACACCAGTGGCACCGGAGCTGCGCTGGGCCTGGCCTGGCATCGCCTTGAGCCCCCTGTGGCACTGGCCCGTGGGGTCCGGCCCGGGGCTGCGGGGCACAACCCCCTTGGTGCGAACCTCAATAAAGGGCTGAGGTGGCTGTTGAACCTTCCCGTCTTGTTTTGCCGGGGCGTCCTGGCGTGGCTTTGCCTCCCCTCACCCAGGCCTGTCCCACCAGACCCCCCCATTATGCTGCAGAGGCTGCTCCTTTATTGGGGGAAGCAATAAGTTACCGGGTGGGAGGGGGGCGGCAGGGACCCTACGCGTCCAGGGCGGCCATCACGGCTTGGGGGAAATCGTT
>NW_010425574.1:0-995 GCF_000710305.1 Buceros rhinoceros silvestris
ATCTACGAACAAAACACAAAACCAAAACAAAGCCGGTGCAGCAGCAGCATCGTTGGCCAGGGCGGTGTTTGCCAGCATGGTGCTGGTTGCTGAGGAACGGCAAGGTCAGGGCCCGGCCCCGCTGCCTGTCACCGCAGAGAGGGCTGGGGCGCTGACCCGGCACAAATCCAAACAGACGTTTTTAGGTGATCGTTGATTTGTTTCACACAAACTTCAGGCAACATGAAACACCGCGCTGAGAAAGCGCAGAGGCTCTCGCAGGGCAAGGACTCCCACCCCGCGTGCAGCCGGGCGATGGGCAGAGACGGTTTCCAGACCCATCCCTGCCTCAGGCACGCGCTGAGCCCTCCACGCCCGCCCAAGCCCAGGAGGGGCACGGATGGGGGATTCGGGGACTCCGTACCCCGGTTTCTTTGCCCAGCTGCTAAATGGGGCTGTGAGGAGACACCAGCAGCCTCTGCAGCGCAAGGGGAGTGCTGTTACCTGCGAGCTGATAGCGTATTTCAGGTAGGACAAGATGAGGGGGTTCGGCGATGGCCCGATCATGGCCTGCTCCAGAAGAGCCTCTGCAAGCAAAGGAGAGGGGCCTGAGTCCTAGGTCAGCGTGTGCAGGGACACGCAGACACACGCACGCTCTGCCCTCACCCCACAGGGGAGGTGACAAGGACAAACCGTGCTGACCGCAGCGACTCCGTGCTGCTCTTCCCTGGAATTAACCGAATCCCACGACTTTCTAGCCCCCGACGGCAAAAGCCGGTAAATAATGCAGGAAGCCTCCTGCTAACTCAGCTCTCCCCGGGCACCCTGGCCCCAAAACAGCCCCTGCTGCTCTCCAAACACGTTCCCCTCCCTCCCACCTCCTGCCCAGGAGGCTCTCGCATCCTCCACCGACTGACTTTTGCTGCAGCACCCGGGGCTGAATGAACTCCGGGCAGACAGTCCCCCCTCAGCCCTGCGCGTCTGGCCCGCCCTGTCAGCGCCGGCTGGCCGCCAGG
>NW_010425574.1:1059-1624 GCF_000710305.1 Buceros rhinoceros silvestris
GGCCTCCCGTGCAGCGCCGGCCTTCCTGCCAGCACCGGCCCGTGGACGCTGGAGGGGCTCTGCCCGTCCTATCTGCTCAGTCAAGCCTTTAATTGACCATTTGAACTATGGCAGAGCGCAGGAACCACCTCGCAAAGCAGGCCCCGGGCTGCAGCACGGGCTGTATGTAGGTCAAAGCACCCAGATGCAAGAGGGGGCAGGAGACATTTGGGAAGCCATCGCCCCAAAGACGAGGAGGAGGAGGAGGAGGCGCAGCCGTCAACAGATCCCAACAGCAGGAGCAGGAGCCTCCCTGGGTCTTACTAGAAGGCTCAGACCTCAGCCAGAAGCATCTCAGCTCGAGGACAGAAGGCTGACGGCAGCCTCCCCCTCCCCATCTAATGGGGGAGTGTCAACTCGAGCCAGCCACACGCTGTTACCCACCACAGACGTGTCAGCGCAAGCAGCCCGTGCCAGCTTCTGCTCCTTTGTGTGCAAAGCTGAAAGGCACGAGCTCGGGGAAGGACAGCAGCAGGGCTGCAGCGGCTGGGGCCGCCGTGGGGGGCCCGGGGAAAGGCTTCCTTGC
>NW_010425574.1:1748-2902 GCF_000710305.1 Buceros rhinoceros silvestris
TGTCGCAGCCGTGGGGGCCTCGGGAACAGCCTTCCTGCCTGTCCGCAACACACGTGCTGCCCAGCACGGCACTGTCAGCGTCGTCCCCTTTCAAGTCCCTTCTGCGACACCCCCTGAGCAAATCTGTCACCCGACCGCCACAGTCAGGCCTCACAGCTCAGCTCCTCCAGCCCCACATCACACCGACCCCACCACGGGCTGCAGCAGGAGGGGGACAAACCCAGCCTGAGGGCCAGAAAAAACCCTGGAGGGGCAGGAGGAAAGAAAGACCTGCTGGGGAAGGGTCCCCACCTGGGTGGGGCTGCTCCCCTTTAAAGCCCCCGGCGCTGCAATCCTCTGTTTATTTATCCAGGACCTGCAAACACGCGCTTGCTGCACCGGGGAAAAAAAAAAACTAGCAACAAGTTTCTATAATTGGCATAAAAACCTGGCAAATCTTTAAACCGAGGAGCTCAGCAGGTCCCAACGTTTGGCAGGATTCGTGTCAAACGCCCTTGAGTGGGGACGGGAAAAGAAGCCCTAATAACCAGTGTGGGGGGTGGGGAACAGCACCTGGTGCCTTCACAGAGCTTGTCACTGCCTCGGCTGGACCCGGTGACAAGACAGATGGAGCCATTATCCCCTCTCGAGGCGGGGAAACTGAGGCAGCTACAGGAACATGTGTGGGGATGGAGCGGTGCGATCTCCTGGGAGGGCAGGCTGAGGGTTGGGGGTGGTCAGTCTGGAGAAGGGTCTGGGGAGACCGTAGTGCAGCCCTTCAGTGCTTAAAGGGGGCTATGGGAAACCTGGGGAGGGACCTTAACCGGGGAGTGTGGTGAGGGGTGACAGCTTCTAACAGAAACAGGGGAGATTTAGATTCGATATGAGGAAGAAATTCTTCCCTGTGAGGGTGGTGAGGCAGGAGGACAGGTTGCTCAGAGTGCTCACGGCCAGGTCGGACAGGGCTTAGAGCAACCCGGTCTGGTAGAAGGTGTCTCTGCCCATGGCAGGGGGGTGGAGCTGATAGCACCAGGACACGGGGTGACGGTAAACTGACAGAGGGAGATTCAGACCAGAGAGAAGGGAGAAATTGTTGATGCTGAAGGTGGGGAGACCCTGGCCCAGGTTGCCCAGAGAGGTGGCAGAAGCCCCATCCCTGGCACCATCCCAGGTCA
>NW_010425574.1:3180-3446 GCF_000710305.1 Buceros rhinoceros silvestris
GTTCAGGTTTGCCCCTGGGGCTCTGAACACCCTGCTCTGGGTGCAGATGTCCCTGCTCCCTGCAGGAGGTTCAACTGGACGAGCTTGAAAAACCCCTTCCCACCCAAACCGCTCTGGGATCCCCTGACCTTTAACACCCCACCCAACCCAAACCGTTTGACAATCCCAGAGCTCCACATCAGCGACATTTCAGCACGTGGCACTGCGTTCCATCCACAGGCCAACCTTTAGGCCACCTGAACCACAGGGCCCAGCCACAGACCCAC
>NW_010425575.1:0-27460 GCF_000710305.1 Buceros rhinoceros silvestris
TATATATAATAATTAAATGTAATGGAAATTATAGTAGATTTATATTATAAGTAATAATGAGTCACATGTCCCCAGAGCCTTCTCTCTGCTAAATGTTAAAATGGCTTGTTCAAAATTATTTAATTCTCAAAATATCCCAATTTTGCAAGTGAGAGAGAGGTCAGTAACTTACCCGAGGTGGGTGGGAAAGCTTGATGTAGCAGCTGTAAGTCCTGGTTCCATAGGAGATGCTTTAGCCATGCCATCATATTTTCACCTCACACTGCCTGCTGGTACTTACATAACAGCGGGCTTAATGATGCAATTTCATGAGGTCCATAAACAGCTCTGCTGCAGGTCTGGGATAGAAGCAGCAAGAAGGGCACCGGGAAGAGCGAATCCAGGGCTGGTTGTGACCTCCAGCAGGGTCATGGTCGGCCTCTGGGTGGGGTTGCTTTCCTCCTCCTCTTTGCTCTTCTCTGAGAGGAGTCTGGTCGCTCACCATCTAGCAGCTCGATGCTTACTGGGTGCCAGGGAACACCCAAGAAAAGCTCTGCCAGTTCTGATGCTGACTGCTTTGAAGAACCCGATGAAAGCTGGCTTCTTTAAAGCCTCGTACAAAGTGGGCCAAGTTCCCAGAGAGGAACATGGAGAGGAATGGGGCAGAGTGGCTAAACTTCGACAAACAAAAAAAGTTAGAGAACTAGAGCCTGAAAGGATCTTTGGGCCCTGCGGTAAGAAGGGCTGCATTGCAACAGGAAATTAGTAGGCAGACAACTAGCCTGCAGAAAAAAAGAGTTAATGGAGTCTCAATTAGGCAGCTGTTGGTCATGTCATTAGGTTGACAAGTATCCAGGTTATTCAGAGAACACTCAGAAATCCTATTGCATAGGACAGGCCCAAGCTGTTTCTCTGGCCACAATAAAAATATACGTCACCATCATTTTCCCATATTCACACAGCTAACCACAAAGCAAAAGCTGCTCTGGAAATGTTTCCCTCAGTCCTCCTTCTCCAAACAACCGCTGAGGCTCAAATAAGCTACTTGTTGAGGGGTTTTGCCTTGTGTTCACTCATGTTCTTTAAGAGGGTAATTTCTTCAGTGCAGGAGGAGTGTCTTATCTGGCCACGTAGATTTATGGTGTTCCATTGACGTATTATAATAATATAGGGATGATGAACTGGAACAACTCAAGTAGAAGTCACTGGACAGGTGGCTTGGTTTTAGTAGTTAACTTGTAGGTATTTCAAAACTTTGGCAGGTTTCAGTGACGCTCTTTGTACCATGTGTTATTTACATGGCTTTACGGCCAAGAAGGAGAGCAATAGCCTTGTAAAGAAATGAGATCTCCCTGACTCAGTCAGTGGTAGATGCACATCCAGTATCATCATAGCATCCAAATGAGGAGCTATTTTTGTAATACTTGGGACTGCTCTGATTCCTGAACTGTGTATTTTCATCCCAAAGCACTCAGGCATTCTTTGCACTTGTTCTTCTTTTATTTCTCCCTTCCCTGCAAAGGGATGGAGACAAGGCTCCATTTCACTTAGTCAGTGAACACCTTAAGATGATTTAGTGCTGTCAGAAGGAGACAGTGTGGCAGTTCTTGAGACAAATGTTTTCTGTCCAAGAGGAAGGCACAGTGCAGGGAGCAGGACAGGTATTTCATGATTTCCACACCCATTTTACTAATGGGGTTCTCAACAAGCAGCCTTGCTCCATACAGGTGAAGGGGCAGGGAATGCCAGTGAGGCTGCTGGAGGGCTCCGAGCCCCCTGGCTAGGAGGAGGTGGGCAGAGCTAGCTATCAGGTTCTGTGGAGGAGAGAGGACTGCTGAAGTGTTGCCTTGTCCCCTAATGGAAAAAAATGAGGGGGAAGGAGACACAAAAACCTTCCCTTTGCCCCCTAGGTTTTCCCTTGCTGTGAAAGCTGCCTTCACAGGTGCCTCTCTGTGCCCCTGGTCACACCACTTGCTTGTTCCATGTCACCCAGAGAGGGGCCGCTTTGAGGAAGGAAGGGTATCAAACCGTGGAGGTGACCTGTTACCTCCGTGGGTCTGCGGGGAAGAGACCAACAGAGAGGCCAGCACTGGTAGCAAAGCTTAAGCAAAGCTCAAGCTTTTCTTGACTTCTGCTGCTGTCTATCCAGAACAGACTGAGGTGTCTGACAGGGTGTCTGTGGCTCGTGCTATATAGCTCCAGGGCATTGGCTGAACATATACATTTAAATATATATATATATATACAGAACTGAACTCTAATAGGAGATGGGTGCAGGCCCACCAATGCTGGGGTCATCTCTTGTAATCATCTGAAGAAAAGTTAGCAGTCCCACTCTTCAGACATTTTAGATGGTGCTCACCTGGTTTTCTCTTCTCAGGAACGTGAGGCAGATCACAGCTTCGTTATCTTTCACCAGAGTGTCACAGTTTAACCCCAGCCAGCAACTAAGCCCTGCACAGCTGCTCACTCACTCTCCCCTGGTGGGATGAGGGAAAGAATTGAAAGGGTGAAAGTGAGAAGACTCGTGGGCTGAGATAAAGAAACTTTAATAGGTAAAGCAAGCAAAGCAAAACAAGGGGTTCATTCCCCCCTGCCCGTCGGCCGGCAGGCGTTCAGCCATCGCCAGGAAAGCCGGGCTGCATCACGCGTAACGGTGTCTTGGGAAGACAAGCGCCATCGCTCCGAATGTCCCCACTTCCTCCTTCTCCCCCAGCTTTATACACTGAGCGTGATGTCGTACGGTGTGGGCTGTCCCTCTGGTCAGTTGGGGTCGGCTGTCTCAGCTGCGTCCCCTCCCAACTTCTTGTGCACCCCCAGCCTGCTCGCTGGTGGGGTGGGGTGAGGGGAAGAAAAGGCCTCGACTCTGTGCATGCCCTGTTGAGCAATAACAAAAATATCTCTGCGTTACCAACACTGTTACCAGCATAAATCTACAGCACAGCCCCATACCAGCTACTGTGAAGAGAATTAACCGTGCCCCAGCCAAAACCAGCAGGGCTGGCCCCTGCCCTCCACACACACATGCTCAGTGGGCTGGATAACATGATTTTTCTCTTCCCCAAGGGGGAAAAGAAGCCTTGCAAATATGTTCTCACAAACTGGAAATTTACATATAGGTATATGAATTTTTTCTCTTTAGGTTACGAAAGGAAACAAAACTAGGTGTTATTTTCTAGATGAGGTGGTAACAAGCCACAACAAGCCCAAGCTACAAACCTGTTCATCACTGACAGAGGATTGCCAGAAGTAGTGCAGCACGCCACGTATACACCACCATGCCATGCTGGGCTGTGGCTCTTTCCACCCATTTCTCCCTCCAAACTTTGCCATATGGGTGTCAAATGGGTACAGGGTGCTTTGGAAAATTGGAGACAAGCCCGTGGGGGTGGAGTGCATTAAGAGAAGGACAGTGCCAGGTGGAGAGGCTGCAGATAGAAGCACTAAATAGAAGAAAGTGATGTCAGTCCTTGTCTTTGGATAGCGTGTGGGACAGTCTAGGGCAAGGACAGGCACCTTGCCCCTGCCGCCTTAGCAATTAATGTAGTAAGACATTCCCAGTATCATGCTTGCCTGTTCAAATTTTGTTACACAACAGTGCTTTTTATGGGGATCGAGCAAAGCCATTTGGGATGAGATGAAGAGCCAGCAGTCTGAGAAGCAGCTGTGTGCCTCGAGAATACAGTATTTCTGTTTCTGCCCAGATCTGTGAGACTCAGTTAAACATTATCCCGTCTGTAATTCTTCTTTATCTCTGGGCTGGACAGATCAGTTGTTTCTGCTCATTGTAAATTGCATTTGCTTGCATAGCTTGGTGAATGCTTTGCCCTCTCCTCTTGCCACCTACCTCAATCAGTCCTGCTCAGACATAGTGGAAAGGCTCAGTTCTTTGCAGCTTCCAGCCAGGATTCACTTTACAGATGATAACTAGCAAAGCCATTCACCCCCTGGGTAAACATGGCAAATTAATTTTGAAGCTAGGCAAACAGAAACAAGTCCTTTGGCTGCATTTAGCCACTCTAAATAGCCTTTTACAAAGGACAGAAGGGTTATCTGGAACAGTTTGTGCAGAGTTGTTCTGAACGGGAAAGCAGGCTGGAGCCAGAGATTATGGGAGAAACAGAGCTATTTCTGAACACTTTACTGGAACTGAGAATTAACACTAATCATCATAGGTTGCTCTGCTGGGTAATGGTAAAGTGTGCTGCCAAACTCAGCCATCGCCTCCAGCTTTTGGCATGGCATTGCCATGTGTCACATAGCTGAAGAGCAGTGATCCCCTTGCCCCAGCCTGGAATCATCCCCAAGACACCGTGTTTTCTTCCACTGCCCTGAGAGCCAGTCCTTGTTCTGGCTTCCTGGCATCTTGCTTTGTTGTTCCAAAACACAGCAAGGTGTGGGAGTGAGACAGAAAAAGCTGCAGGGTTTCTCTGAGCGCCTGTGTGGCAAACGGACAAACTCATAAGCTCCAGCCGCTTGCCTGAAGGCAATTCGCACATAGTCCTGACAATTTACTTCTGTCATTCAGTCTAGGGAGAAAGCGGAATCATCGCTACCTTTGGATGCTGACTGACCCTTTTTTCCACTTTGCTGTGACTATCGATCCAGTTCCTGAGGTCAGTTGAGAAGGACTGCAAAATCTGACCTCTAGTATCTACATCTGTGTGTGCATACCTGGAGAGAGCGAGCGACTGGTGGCAGAACATCCTGACTGACACGTATCTGAGCGCAGTTAAGAGGGAGACGCCAGCAGTTAATACAAGCCTCTGAAAGGAATGACTGATCAAGAGATGGTCCAGACATCCAGGTTAAGCCCTTTATTTGACCCTGAGCAAATTATTCAACTCCTATCTGTAAAACAGGGCTAATGGCATTCTTCTGCTCTGTTGTGCTCTTGAAGCCTGATGCCTAAAGAAGTGCTTGGAAGGCCTCAGTGGAAGCACAGCGAAGCAATTTCAACACGCTCTGTAGCTGTGCACAGGGAAAAGAGCTCGCCTTCAGGCACAGCGGTGCCAAGAACCATCAACTCCCAGGCCGAGATTTCTAGCCTGGAGAAGCCTAAGGGGGGAGCACATAGATGTCCTTTTCCTTCAGCAGTCCCAACAGATGCAGGGTCTAGTGGTGAAGCCTGGACAGTGACTGCATCCTTTGCCATCCACTGCATGGAGCTCGCTCCAGTTTAACTGGTGGCCTGCTTTCAAAGCACACAAAATATGCTTTCTTTCCTGGAAGACAGATGTTCTTACTGTTCCTCTCTACAACAGCACTAAAAAGTGTGCGCACACACAACGGTAGCAAAGGTGACCTAACCCTTCATATGCCGAGTGCCTTTGGTATTGCTTTATGTCCTCTGCTCGCCCTCATTTTTCCGTTCTGTCTAATCTTCTGTAGCTGCACTGCCATAACAGCCCGGTTAGAGAAGCCAGCACCCCACTCCTTTTTGGTAAACCTAACCCAGGCCTCAGGTACGTTTCATTCTTTCTAGCCTTGTATTCTTCCCTAGGCTGACCAGCCACAGCTCAGAGCCTGCACAGCCAGTTGTGTTCACTGGATTTCTGTTACCCGTTAGTCTTCTGCACAGCCTAGAGTCTGAAGTGGCAGCATGACGATGTTGTCTGAAATCATTGTGTGTTTGCTATTTCAGTTCTTAGCTGGTCCACCCAAATCACACAGGGACAGAAATCAGATCTTTTTTCCTTATTAAAGAAAGTCAGACAGTTTTCATGCCTCTTGAAACCACGTAATGCTCTGGAAGACTATTAGCACAATATTTGGAGAACAAAAATAGCTAAAATTTTAACTTCCTGGAATATCACAAGGGACATATTTGGTAGGGGCTGACAGAGAGGGCATGTCTTTTCTGGCATGATGAAGGGGTAAGAAGCTCCTGTTGGAGTAACTCTATTAATGCTACTAGCATTTTATTGCTACTAACTGTCTGTTGGTACATCAAAGCTGTGGATAGGTAGCTTTAAAATACTGCTGAACACCTTCCCTCAAGTCCAGGGATCTTGCTTGACTTACACCACTTTTGAAGGAAGGCTCTGATTATTTAATTAATAGATGCAGCTCTACCAAGTCAGGGAGAATTATATTTGCTTATATTTGGTTTTGTAAAAATTGCAAATGGCATGGGGTTAAAAGGTTGGATCCGTTTTCCACATTGTTCCTAGTCTGTTTAAATGCATGTCAGCTTGGAGTTATTCCCCTTTTATACCAGGGTGAGCACTACCAGGGCAATTTCAAGGTCTCCTTGAAATTACAGAAACCAATGGTACAGGAGAAAACAGGCATAATGCTTTTCCTACTCTGCCCCCTTCTGATTCTTCAGGCCCTACAAGGCAGTTTGAGAATGCCAGGCTTCACACCATTTATTTCTGCATGTATCTAATCCTGAGTTGGCCTTTGGAGTTGTCACTTAGTTCAGGCTGCATTTGATAGGACTCAAAGTAGTCCCCAGTTTTGGAAAACTTCCATTCCAACTACTTGGCCCTGTACCTGTCTCAGGTTTCTATATCAAGGAGTTTAGCTAGTTCCACTTCAAAGTCTCTTATTTATTTATATCTTTCTAATACTGAGGCATAAATAGTGCTGAGTACCGACACCTCCCAAATAGTGCTCTTGGGCATCTGTCAAATTTAACTGAGTGTTCAGGGCAAATGTCTTGAATTTAGAGTAGGAACAGATGGGTAACAGCAAACCTGCAGCAAAGGGAAGCTGTAAAAGAAATGACAGTGACCTGTGTGATTATGTTTGATCCCCTGATCTTACATGGGCAGATCTTTCTTACGTAACCAAGCTGAAATCCAGCATTTACTCTCTTCCTCTTGCTCTGTTTCCCATTTGTAAAATGGGAAGAGCTCACATCACTTTACTGGGGGCAGAGGAAGCAAGGATGAATTCAACAAGGGATGCCACAGTGTGTTAGGGGGTGCATGAATAGTGGAGTAGGAGAAGCTTTGGCAAAAATATGACGTTTGTCCAGGCTCTTTCTTACAAATTCAAAAAAATGAGATAGCCCCTAGTCATGCTGAGGGCACAGACAGTATGATCTAGCTAGACCCTAGAATCCCCAGTGCCAAGAGCTGCAATGACAGCAACATGCTGTTCTTCCTCCCTCAGATTACCAAGACCTGCTGGGACAGAACAGGAGAGTGCAAGTGAGAGCAGGAACGACAAAGCAGTAAGTATAATTATTTTCTCTTTGCTTCTTGAACACGCTCAGAAGAAAATCTAATTTAGCAACGCCAGGAAGAGTCCCTGACTTATGCTTGGGGTTCGTAGAACTGAAACTAGGGCTGAATGCTTTTAGAAAAAAAATAGGGAGGGACCCAAACACAACGGAGCATGCAATGTAAGAGCAGCACTCCACCCAGAGCTGCAGTGCTAAACACAGCATCACACTGAAACCAGCCGGCTTTTTAAAGGGATTCCAGAACAGTGCGAGCTCACACTCACTCAGAGGCTCTCCCATGCCAAAACCGAAGTCATGCTGGGGTGTGGGGTGCCTGCTTTCTCCCTGCCCTGAGGGAGACTCCAGGGCCTTTCAGCCTCACTGAAAACCAAGGGGCACGCAGCAGAGTTCTTTAAAATGGCTGGTACTTCTCCATATAGACTTGCTGCCCTCCCGTGGCTGCCAAGGAGCATCTTGAATGCGATACAGGGAGAGAGCAACTGAAGGAAACAATAAAGCAAAGTAATTATATTCAAGTTGAACCAAAACACAGTCTGAGTTACAAGGAAGAGGAAGGCAAATACTCTGTGTGATTAACTGGAAGTACCCAGGAAAGCAGGAACACAGCAGAGAAATTTACTGGTATGGGAGTAGCAGGGACACCTCCAAATACTTTGTTTTGCCAGGACAGCGGGCCTTGCAGTCTTCTTCACCACAGTCCCATCACTGAGTGCCATTTACGCAGACAGAGAAGGTCCATTTAACATCATCTGATTGCCCCACGGAGGAGAGTTCACTAGCAGCTGCTGCAAGGAAGGTATGGGAGAGCAGACCACTGCTCCTTTTCCTGCCCGTGGTAGATATGTGCTGTGACCTTGCTGTATCTACTAACCCTCACTGGCCCAGCTTCAGCAGTGTTTATAAAGCTCTTGCTCAGGCATCTATTGCAAGTGCATTCTTTTTTTTTTTCTGTGAACCAGAAGACAGCAACATTTCTAGTACAGATTGATTCCTTTCTGAAGGACTTCCCTTAGGAGCCTGAAGTCAGGTTTCATGAATGAGACCTTGGGTATCTGATGAGAGCTGCTGGGGAAGCACTGCATGGTCCCACAAGGAATGTCCTGTTTCTTGTACTTTCTTCATGACTGTGCTGCTGCTTGTGCACTCTCTGTGGCCAGAATGCATCTCCAGTCTTCGATGCACAGTTGACACTTTAAACAAAACAACTCTGAAACAACTGAAACCAAAAGCAACGATGCAGTGGCAAGAGGAAACTCAGCAATAAGCACACGCAGCAGCTGTGGGGTCAGAAGGCAACAACACTGAACTGGCAGAATTGCACGTGCTTCTAACAAAGGCACTAAAAGCTGCAAGGAGGCCACACATATCTCCCATCAATGAAATGCATTAGGCAGGTTTACTACTACATTTTTGTTCATGGATTTAGCTTCTGTCTTACATGTTAGAGATTGGTGTATGCTCAAGCCACACTTGATACTAGATGCAACAAGACATTCATTTTAGTGGAGAGGAGGAGTGCGTATAACTGGGATCATGTAGGAAGATGCCAGTAGGTGGCACCTCCCATAGGACTTCAGGCTGTTGAGTGGACACCTGCATCAAGATGGGTGTCACCCCAGCCCCCCTAACAGCTGTACTCTTTCAGGGATGCACATCGGTGGGAGTATTAGGATTTCTTCAGGGTGAAAGAGACTGCAGTTCAGCAGAGCCTGGAGCAAGCTGCAGTCAGTGAATGAATACAGTAGACAGACAAACGCTTCACTCATTCAAGCTGCCAGGCCCGTGAGTCAGTGTCTCATGTAACAGCCAGCGAGGGAGCAGAGTAAATCCTGTAAATCCTCTCCATTTGCACATCCTAGGCCATGCTGCACAATGTTAACATCACAAACAAAACTTCACTTTATGCATAGGTGAAAATGTGCAGTGAGATGAGAAGTCACTCCATGTCGGTTTAAAACTTTTGTGTACGTGTGTATATACACACATAAACACACACAGTGAATATATATATTTGTAGTAAATACATATCAATTTTTTCTCAATTAAAACCACTCCCATACATATATGATATACTCCTCTATCGCTCACCAGGACAATACGTTTTGTTGGACTGATAGAATCTGTGGCTCGGTTACTTTAAAATTACCATTTTTATAAGTTGTACAGAACTACTCAGTGGAAGACCAATCTTTGGCACGCACAAATCTGCAGAAAACCATGGTACCCACCTGCTGTTTCCTTCAAATACCAACTCTGCTTTCACAGAAATAAATTATTCCTAACAATGTGCTACAGCTCTGTTAACCCAAGCAGGATTTTTCTTTTAGTACATACAAATATTTCACATCCTTTCTACACCGTGCAATCCAAAAGTTACAATCATGTTTGCAAGTGATTGTATTCTGATTTAGCCCCATAACTGTTTTCATTTTAAAAAAACCAACCACCCAAACAAAAGAACAAACAAAAAGAAAAACAACTCTCACATAAACCTTAGAGATCAGCACAGAGCTCTAGTGATTCACTTTTTCCAAAGGAAATACCTTTTAGTAACAATTAACTGTCTGCAGCTGTTAAGTCCAAACATTGCAAACGTAAGAAATGAGGACAGAAAACCAAACAAAGAGCAGGAATTACTTGCCCAAACTGAGACACACATAATTTGCAAAATCCCTTACATGCTTTTTTAAAAATTTGTTTGGATCACCCTGTGCGATGCCCTTGTTAAATATCAAAGTGATTAGCTTGAAAATGTCTACTGGAAAAAGCACTACCTTAAAAATGCACAGGTCAAAGCCTTATCTAAAAAGTATTTTCAGAGATTAAATGCTGCCTCTGAGACATCGCATTACTCACAAAACCTTGCATAATGCTGCATTTTGAAACACTGACATTCATCAGCTGTCCAAGAAAACAGAGCTTGTTTGCATAACACACACCCAAGTAAAAAGAAAAAGAAAATAAAATCACAGAACTTGACTATTTCTAAAAAAACAACTCGTGAAGCAAAAATAAAATTATTTTAAAAGGTGGAGAAAACCATAAGGTTCAGTCGGAGCTGTATTTTTTACCGGCCACAAGCACTGTGATTAATTTTTTTTTTTAATGAAGGGTGTGGAAATATTCCTAGCATTAGTGATGCTTTATGTAGAGTAATGTAACAGTAGATGAAGTTTGCACCCCCTTATTTTGATACAAACTATGACAGGGTATTTCCAAAAGAGTCCCTTTGACAGTAAATAGCTATTTTTAAATTTTTAATTAAAAAAAATAATCTTTAAACAGTACCAAAACCTAGGTAAACCAAGTCTCAATCCATGTAAGAGGACCTCTTCATAACGGGAATCCTCCTTTGGAGGAGTTACAACAATGCACAGAAATGAGACCAGAAATACACACAAGAAGTTACAGGTCTGATTTACTGGAGTTGTGCAGTGATTTTCCACCTTACGATCATTTGAGGATTGTAGTATGGACCCAGAAAAAGATTTTCAAAGAGATAAAATGCTGGGAGGAGACAGGAAAAAAGGACCTGTTTTCCCACGCTGAGGATGTGATGCGCTGGAACAGGCAGCCCTGCCTTCATCAGCCGTTAGCTGCAGCAGTGGATGTGCTCAGAACCAGAAGCCTGATGTTTTAGACGTGCCACCA
Organism: Buceros rhinoceros silvestris; assembly: GCF_000710305.1. Lineage (NCBI taxonomy): Eukaryota > Metazoa > Chordata > Aves > Bucerotiformes > Bucerotidae > Buceros > Buceros rhinoceros. The sequence continues at coordinate 10,826 of NW_010425575.1, forward strand.
GTGACAGTCTAGATCCGTCATGGCTCACTGTGTCTAACTGAGGTCAGAATAAATAGGCCTTTGGGGCAATTTCGACAGAAGTGGTGTGCAGGGAGGCCAGCTGACGAAGCTCAGCCTCACCTCTCTAATGCTGACGACTAGGTGTAACACGCTGCGCTGTTCTCTGCCTGCTGACTGCTGTGCTTTTCACCGCATGTTTGCACAACACTTCAAAAGTGTGAAGCATTGGAAATTCTAGAGTACAGATAAACCTGACTGCAATTCCAGGGCTAAACCACCTTAGCTTCTGGAAGCGCAGATCAGACCCTTCACCCCTCCGGTGTCCCATGCTACACACAGGTTTCTGTGCTCACAACAGCCAGTGTGCACATCAAATAAAATAAAAGTAATGCTCTGTCATCAGCAATGAGCCAGGCTTTTCACGGGAGTCGAAGAGTCCTGTGAAAAATCTCAATTCAACATGTAATTATTAGATTTTTAGTACACATCACGTCACAAAGTTAGTGTTTTCCTTACAAATATATGGCACTAAGTGTAAAACTTGATGACTTATTCCAAACGGTGTACCATAATTCACAGCAGAGCTTTAAAAAGAATCCTCTAACTCTTGCTTCTTCTAGATATACAGCTGGTGAGAGGCCAGGGTGTCCATGAACGGTCGCACAAGGTTGTCTGTCGAAAAGTAAAAGACCAAGCCAAAGGTGATCGAGATGGGGAGAGCAGGCAGTGCTTTCTTAAAAACAGCCAGTAATAAGAGTGTTAAGCATAAACCCTGTCAGAGAGGAGAGAATAAAAAAAAAAATGAGACACAGCAAGAAGCCCAGAAATGCATCTGTCATCAGCAAGCCAACACGCAGATGATGAGCTATATACGCTGTACAGCAGCTGAAGCCTGCCCGAGCTACCAGTGACACGAGACACACTTGCCCACAGCTTCACCTTTCACACAAGTCGGCCAGGTATTTTCTTCAGGGATCTTAAGCACAGCTCTCTGGTGAGAATAAACAGCTAATACAAAGCTAATGCTGACATACAGCTGATCCCAAGAGGTTAATTTATTTACAGATTATTCTGCATCTTTTTCTACTCCCTTACATGTGAGGTACTGATCCAGCAGATAAAAGCACTTAAATCCTGGTGAACTGCACAGATAAGGAGTTTCACTGATACACAACAGCATGTACTTCTAACACCTTCCAAATTTTCAAGGTCTCTTGGGGTAAAAAAAGAAAAGAAGACAAAATAAAATATCCACAGTGTTCTTTTGACTGGATTGCTTGCTGCGATGGGTGGACTCTGGTCATACCTGGACAGCAGGACCAGATCTGGTTTTTGGAGCACATGTGAGAGCTTTTGTACGTTTTGGGTAGACAGTATGGCTAAGTGCATTTAGATATGGATTCCTTCTCTCATCCGATCCCTTTCTAACTCCTCCATGATGACAAAACTTCAGAGACACTAGGCTCCAAAAGATAACCACTAGCTGAAGATCAGCAGACAGGACTTTTTCAATTTTTTTTAAAATCATTGTTTCTAGACTGCAAGTTCAGTTACGATCCAGCTGAGCCTGCAGCTCTGCTCTTACACTCTCAGGGACCGTATCTGGCCTACACCTGCTCCTTAGTTCACATCCACATTTAAAGATGTGCTCACTGCTGCGATACTGCAGACACTTTTGGGGGAACCTGAAAGCCACACAGCTACAAGATTATGAAACTGCAAAAGGAGACGGAACAAATTTTAACAGCCCATAAAAGAATAGAAATAGAATGAGGCATTTGTCCTCTTAGACAGACAAGAGAGAACATTTTCCCCAGCGAAGGAACCCCAAGATATGGAGCTAGGTGATCCTATAGGTTTCTCTGACCTATGACGTAGGAAAGCTATACTCAACACATTTCTAGTTCTCAAGTTTTTTGATCTCCGATCTTCACAAGTGAAAGTCGCTGTCTTTAGCTGTCCTTGGGATCTAAGTGGGGAAATGGAGGCCCAAGGACACAATAACTAATTTCTTTTACCTTCTAAAAATCCTGCCATTGCCCTTCTGGTTAGTTTCCATGAGGATGCTGATGTAATTATTTTCTACCTAGTAATTATTTTCTACCTAGGTGAAAGCTCAGCAGTGTGTGATCATTAGACCTGACAGGACTGAGTCCTTTAGCAGTTACAGTATGTTTATCATCTGCTTTTACTGAAAATTTCCATGAATTTTTAAGCCTTCTTCCTGTTTTTTCCAGCTCAAACACCAGAACAAGATAGGTCTTCATCCTCCCATCTAGCAGTTCCTTAGCATAAGGGAGTTAACCTTGTCAGCTACACTTGCTAATCAACATGGAGTTCATAATATGGACTCTCGTGGCTGGCAGAATCCCTATCTTTTAGCACTGAAGCAAACACACTAACAGCTGTCACTGTTTTCCCTGGGGCTGTGTCACCCCCACCATCTCCACACTTGGCTCTGCTCCGAGGACTCCCTACCATTCAGCGTCAGTGGCTGCTTAAAGCCTGTCTTAATAGACAGAGCACTGAGTGGTCTCTTCCAAATACCCAGCATGTTACCTGCAGTGATTTGGCAGTGCTAAGCTGCTGGTACTTCTGCAAACACTTCTGTGCGTACCAGGGCATAACAGAGTTTAAAGGCTCGCTCACTTACTATGAGAATGGCTACAAAGCACGCCAGCGTAGTATTCCAGTCCCCACTGGCTGTGGCAGCTGCTTTCCCAACAAGCACACTGTAAAATATGAAGTCTCCAAGGCCCAGCTTCACGCCCCCTGAGAGAAGCAGAGAAAGAAAACAAGTGTTAATTCTGCTCCTCTTGTTTTACTTCCTCCTGAACAAATTCTTGTCCCCTGGGGAGCGGGTGCAGGTTCCCAGTCCTGGCTACCAACCTGGACCCTTAGCCGGGATCCTATACATTTCTGAGCAGGCTGAGACTTCCAGCCCCCTCTTCCACAGCTGTATTTGCTCAGCCTCACTCTCTGAGGTGCTTCCCTGGGCTGCTTTACAGATGCACCAGCTAAAGAAGCACGAGGACAGAGAGGGATGGGAGGCAAGGGGAAGAAGGAATTGTCTGAACTGTCTGCATAGCCAAGAGATGTCACTGGAACCACAATCCCAGAACAGACTCTGCAGCAGCAAGAAGTAATACACAGTCAGACTTCAAATCTTTGTTGCTCAACAAGTCACAACTCTTCGAATTAACTGTGATTAGACCAAACAGGGTAACAGGGTGTTAAACAGAAACAGTAAAAACCTGAAGCTCTGATGAGTATAAAGGTATAAAGCTTCCCTTACTTTCCTCCTCCTCAAGCTCATCTAAAGAAGTGATGGGGCGGGTTGGAACAGGACTCCTCGTCTCTGACATCTGAGAATCTGCATGTGAAGGGCTCCCATGGTCCTCTCTCCCATCCTCAGCTTGGTTCCACAAAAATACAACAAGAAGAGCAGACCAAAACAAAAAAGCCAAGAAACACAAGAGTTAGCTACATTTATGACTTGTATACTGTGAAGCTGCTCCGGAGTGGGTAAGGCCTTCGTTTCTTAGAGGTGTGATCATCAGGACCAGTTCAAGCAGAGACATTTAGTGGCTTCGAGGAAAACAAGTGTTATTATTTGAAGCAGTCAGAAGGGTACACGTTCTCAGCTTCTTTGGCAGCTACCCAGGAGCCCAGTGGCTTTAACAAGTGAGTACATACACAGAACTAAGCATTGCTCTGCACAAGCTAGAATGACAAGTACAATAAATAAAAGTTAATCTGCATTCCCACATTGTTACATCTTTGGGGTGGAGGTGCTCAGGTATTCCCTAACTGATCGCATGACAAAAATGGATGACCAAGAGGACTGCCATTTGTGAGAAAAGTTCTGCCCTGAATCACACTGACATTGAGTCTGGGTGTTCTGATGTAGAAAGTGGACACATTTCATTGTTCACAGATCTAATTTGTTTTTTCCCCTATTAAATACATCTGACAGAGCCCTTGGTGGTGCTTGTGGAAGCAGCCAGTCTGTGATATATTACTCTGACAGCTCCTATTTTTCAGGAGCACTCATACAAACTTTACAGTCCACATCAGTCTGGCAGGATGCTGCTGCTACAAGCAGACTATGATCTGAGACACAGTGCTTCCCCAGAGGCATTCTGTATGCCTCAGCATGTAGTTTGTGCCTGCTCTGTGCCCAGTTTCAAAGCAGGATTGTGTCTTGGTGGCTTTTTAGTATGTCAGCTGCTTTACCCTGAAATAAGCAGCACGTTCAGTTATCAAACCTTAGCACACATGTATTGCTTTAACAAAGAAAGGTACTATCATTTCTGAAGTGCCACAGAACCAGACAGGAAATTCTTCCAACACCACAAGTCACATTTTATTCAATCACCTTTATTGTTTGTTTTTTTTAAATAAAAGCAGTGTGAATACTGGAGCTTCCTACATCATCTGGTCATCTTGGCTGCTAGTCCTAACAGCAGGTCTCAGAACATCACCAGCATTCGGCAGCTAACAACACTGAGAAACATCCGTCAGGATTCAGGGGTTTATATCTACTTGCAGTCTCAAGCATACACATTATTTCCCTGGGACAGTGCTCTGTGTAAAAGAGTGACATGCAAGCAAACCTGCATCCCGTGTCTGCTGACTTGGTCTTCTTGCTGGTGTGTCTGGCTTTGCCATTCCAACTGTCCACATCATAGCAGCTGGAAGAATGAAAGAAAGTAATCAGCTGCGTAATACACCGGCCACTATAGCTCGGAGGAGCTAAGTATTTAGCTGTCACTAAAAATACAAACCCTTGCCCCTGCAGATGCTTTTGAAACACTCACTCTTGGTGGGTTTCCCTAGGCACTTAGAAGGCAAGGTGGGAGAAAATTAAGGCAGTGCATCCATTCAGTTTTTAAGAAAGTGGCCGAGTACACACAGCCAAGAGTCATAGTCTTCTCCAGAGGCTAAAGAAAGCAAAAATCCAGATCTTGGGTCTTCATCATCTTTGTTTTCCTCCCGGTTTCTGGCTCTTCTCTGAAGAAAACAATTGCCCAGGAAATTATGGTAGTACAAAAGGTAACCAGAGGTTAACTTACACAGCTTACTCCTCATGTTCTGCTAAAGGTAAAGCACACAAGCGAGTGATACGCAGGAGCTGTCAGAACGCTAGTTTCCTCTCTCCCTATTTGTTTTGGTTCTTTCCTGTCCAAATATTGGCTATTTTTGGTTTGGTTCCAAGAACAACTGAAGGATGTTTGGGGGTTTATTCTTGAGAAGGAACCTTAAATTAAAAAGGAATACAAACCATTCTGAAATCAGTGGAAGGGAACTCAAATCAGCTGTTTAAGTGTGCATCAGTCTTCATATTTTTATAGACATTAAACTAAACAAGATCAGCCAAGGCAAACACAGTGCCTGCTTTTCCACTACAAGCTCAGCCAAGGTGATGTTTTTGCATCTAGATGGAGCCACAGAATGCAGTCTTGCAATAGGGACACTGATGTTCTGAACAAGAACACAAAAAGTTGTAGTCTCCATTAAAGAAATTCTTGTTAACTAAAACATGTGAGAGACTTCATCTAGATTGTCTCAGGCCAGTATAACAGAATCTCTAGAAGCTGAAACCAACATAAGCTCTGCGTGGAACACATAAAAGCAGATATATATAACATTAAATGCTGGAGGGAGAAAAAAAACCAAACCATCAGTCAGGTTGTCAGTCAGCTTAGCACCCAACATTTGGAAATACCCATTCATCTTACAAGTCACGTCATGAAAAAGTCACTGAAGCACTCAAGTTGGGGCCCTGTAAGTGTTGAGTTGTCTGCCTTCCAACTACCTTAATCTTAAGCATGTAAGTACCTTTGTGCTTAAGGGCACCAGACACCATCACAGTTAAACAGCCCAGGAAAGCCAGGGAAGAGATGACTGAATTTGTTTGCAGAGGAATACTCGAATAGAGCCCTTTACACAGTGAGCAGCCACACAATAAACAATAAAGCAAATACATTCTAAGCTCTGCCATCCGTACAGCGCACAGAGCAAGAGGGGGCTACAGGGAGATACATTTAAAGAGTTCAAAGTGTGCACAAGGAGAAAGTGTATTGAGTGAGCATCATCTAATCACAGAATGTTGCACATGCTACTGTCCATCTGACGCAGGTTTTTGTGTGCAGAACAAAGGGTCATGTTCTGTACCGTATTCACAAAAGGATAAATCTACTTTTGAACATTTCAGCTTCAGAAGGTAAATGTGATGGCCCTTTGGCTAATTAGAGTTGGCACCATTGTAACTGGTAAACAAAGTCGTCTACAAATGGTCTGTTCCAGAACATCGATGCTTAACAATCTTAGGGCAAGGAAGTAACTGAAGTAGCGCGCTTTGGTTTGACACAAGATTAGGTTGTGAGTTTAATTTGGCTAAAAACATTAGCATTCTAATCTTACTCACAGGAATATATTAATGCAGGGAAAATGGGCTCATTTCTCTCCTGTGCAGTTTCTACCAGCATTCTCAGAGGCCCCTTGGGACACAGAACAGCCATCAGATCTGCAAAGAGAAAAAGGCAGACAGTCTCATCTCAAACTATCATGCATATATTACATTCCTCATCTTTAAAAAGCTATTCTCCCCTCAAAATTACATTGATGAGTATTACCTGAATGGCGGTATCTGCCACTTTACATAACTGTAGCTGTTCTAGTCCCTGAAGATGTTCACTTAAAATACCATCCCCAATCTAATAATGATTTTTCATTGTACTAATCCTATAAGAAGCCTCTTGAGAATACCACATTATTTCTTTGAAAGTAGATGACAGCATTACATCAAGGTGTTAAATTTAATTAGGGGAGGACTGGGGGTACTTTGTTCATGTTCCACAATCCATCGCTACATACAAACTCTGTGTTTCACGTGAGTGAAGGCCTTTGGCCCAGATCCTCTTTGCCTACCCTCTCTTTTCCATTGGAGCTCCTCACCAATCTGAATGTCACCTCCTAGCTACCTCTTGTTCTGCAGGTTCTCTTGAAACTTGTAACTCACACCAAAATCCATGATCTCTCAATAACCATAAAGAAGACCTACGGGACTATCAGGTTGCTACTGATAAAAATCCAACCCCTACCATGCAATTAGATGCAGTTCTATACTGCCAAGGCTTGGTGTTCCACTTTGAAAGACATGGTAGGAACACTGTACCTACACGGACAAGTTAGCAAGAGACAAGCCAAGGAGTCAACTGAATTGCCCATCTTCCTCTTTCTAAAGCTGTTAGCACCATAAAGTTGTTTCGAATGACATACACACTCCTGAGATCGCCTCAGAGTAACCTCTCCATAAGCCACACCTTGAGAGTCGCAACCAAGACTTACCATAGATGGAGATTGCACCTAGAATCACCCATGCTGACCACTCAGGTAGATACTTAATGAAAACCAGTGCCATTAGAGCACTGATCATAATGAGATATGCTTGCTGGAGCTGCAAGGGACCTTTCCAGTGGATGCAAATCATTCCAACAGCTCCAAAATTCCAGATGACTAAGAACAGAGTGGGGTAATCCATGGCCACGTTGTACGTCTTCAATACTTCACTAGAATACAAGAAGAAAGTTTAGCTAAGCAATAAAAGCAACTGACATGCAAAGCATCCTACTACTTGTAGTTAAACAAAGAAGCCTCCTCCTACACCAGGAGGAAGTCAGATAGAAGCAGCTCTCGTCATGAAAGGGGAACCTGCCTTCCAGCCAACTGCTGCTTTTAGCTCTCTCTTCCTCCCACAGAAGATGGACGCACTGTGTGTGCAGACTATCACCACACTGCCTTAGTCTGGAGGCCAGCTGCGATTCCAAGGGTTTGGGCAGGCAGGATTTCAGGTCTTAACTGAACATAGGCCTGCGGCTACATGACCATCTGCAGCAAAGAAGTCATGTGAGTGTCATGCCACGAGGTGCATGATGCTCACAGTTAAAAATGAGAAGTTTTAACAAGTATCACTTGCAAGTTAAAAAGTTTGGTTCTACCTGAGCTGGGAGCTAGGAGAATGAGCCTGAAAGAACATAGTCTGAGAAAAAGGCAAGAAAAATCAGAACCAGCTCAGCACATAAAGCTCCTTTCCAATAGCTTCTCAGTGTATAATTCAGGGCCTCTGTACCGCAAGGTTCAGCCTGCTCATTTCATGCTCACAGTATCGTATCATTTCCCAGTGATTTTTGAGGAGTAGGCACTGTGAAATCAGGCATTGCCTCTTATTAAAGCCCTCATTTTCCACGCTTGAAAAAAGACAGCTATCTCACTCTAACAATTCTTAAACCTCCACTTGGAGAAGGGGAGACAGTCCTTCCCTTGTTCAAGTTGGGGATTTTCTGCAAAGAGGTGAAGAAGCCCTGAACTGCCAGGTTACCTGCCCCATTCCCACTTACCCGAGATATATGTAGGTAAAGAGGAAGAGCAGCATCAAAGAGGACAGGATCAGCCAGCCATGGATGAACTATCGAGGGCGAGAAGAGACAGTGATTGAAGGGACAGGTCGCAGTGCTGCATGCACTGTTGACAGAGTTCACTGTTATCCAACAATCTCCTTCTACACTCTTCTCCAGTTTCTCCAGCCTTCCCCACTCCTGGTGAGGGAGCAGGGACAGCCAGTTGCTTCCAGTTCTCCCAAGCTTTTTAATTTTATATTCTATCCTTTGGTGTTTGTTTTTGTTGGTTTGAGGGGGGTTTTTTAGTCTCTTTCCTACCCATTTCCACAGATACTCATACTAGTTCCTAGTTTATAGAGGTAAGCACATTCTCTCTGCTTGGTGGCGAGGAGGAGGGGTTCACCCAAGGCTGTACAATAAATCCATCTCGGGGCCAAGTTTAAAAAGCAACAATGGTTAGTGCTCAAACACTGAGCTGGTACCACATAAAACAAGTCCTTGGGCACTGGAAAACCTGAGTGTGCCTGTCCCCCCAAGCCTTGTCCCCTTCCACCAGAGGCACCACACCACAAGCAGGAAGAATACCAGTTCCCACAAAGCTTGTCTGAAACTTCTTAAGAGAAGGCATTTGCAGTAAATGGTACAACTAAGTCTCTAACTACAAATGGCAGAACTTTTTGATCAGATGGAGAAGGCTCAGATCTAACAGAAAGTGGCAGGCCTTGTTTTTAAAAGCCTACTGTTAGTGACAAAATAAGAGCAAGCATATTCAGGGGCACAGCTCTACCACCACTGACAAAGACTTCTGTACAATGATTCTTGTTGTGAATAAGATGTGGACTAGCCAGTGCAGTGCCTGCATTTCTCACTGACATGCAAGCCCCACCGGAACTCAAGTTCGCAGTACACAGGGGTGGAAAAGGCTCTGGCACGAATGCTTTACCTTGTAGCAGCGATATTTATAGAGCAGAACTAGGAACACAGTCATTACAACGATGACGCTGATCATTATGATGGTGTTCAACACCGAGTTCAAGAGACGCTGGCCCACAGAGGGGGTATCCTCACTGAAAGGGGTGTAGATCCTGCAGTATAAAGCAAAAGTCGTATGAAGTACATATATTCTCCTCTAACTAACTGCCCTGTGATAAAACCAGACCTCGGTGTGTGGGAAAGAAAGGGAGGTGTGACTGCCAAGGACAGCAAACATGAGCTGTAGCCTCTGAAGGAGCTGGGCTCCAGTTAATTATCAACTAAAGATTAGTAGTCTCTATCAAAAGCACATTCCTCCAGAGCAGCTGTGGCTGGCAGCACTCTAAACAAGAAGACTTAGAGTATAAATGGCTTTATTTAAGTTCAATTTCTCTCCAGGCCATGAATTTTTATTGCATGCTGTGGATCCTCTCCCTGATAATTATAAGGGCACATCCCAGGTGCTAGCCTGAAAGAGGCAACCTTTTTTTCCCACACATAGGAGAGGCTTGGTCTCTTTTACGCCTTCCCATCACCCTGCACACCACATTTCCCCCTGCCCCCTCCCCAATTTTGTTTCCTTTGGTTCAGTTCAAGGGACCACAGTCCCCGTTTCTTCCCCCAATGTGTGAAGCACAGTTAGAGCCCCAGGAGCACAGTCAGCAGGAGTCGGATGGAATTATGTACCCACACCATGAGTCTTTACGAACCAGAAATGTCATCAGGAAATGAGACACTCATCCAAATGAACATGCTATTCCCTGATTGCTGCCAGCTAGTGAGGGAACAGACTAGAGCTCAGCCTGGGCCTTTTACGCTGCAGCATGCAGCACCTTCATTATTATGCTGCTCACAGGCTTTGCTTAGAGCACATTAATGAGAGTGCTAACGAGTCAGCGTAACGCAGGTATGGAAAAACTTACACAGATGAACGCAGCATACTTTAGGAAGATCTTTGTATGTTTACACAGTCACCTTTAGCTGTGTAAAGGTTCTCCCAACCTGCCAAGGACGCACTCTCTGCACACAGACGCGCGTGCGTGGAACATGTGAGTAACACTAGGGATCCCATGTACTCAGAGGCTGTTTTGAAGGCCCCACTTACAGCTGCCCGTTTTTCTCCGTATAGAAGCGCACTGACTTTATGGTGGCGACGACAACAATCATACAAAGGGTGACAGGCACAAAGAGCATGATTACATGCTTTGCTCCATATTTCAGAGTCAGTTCCTCCTCTTCGTTTTCTGAGGTGCTTTCTCTCACTGGAACACCCGTGTCAGATGTTTCCCCATCAGCAATATTGTTAGGGCTACGCGCTTTCTCTCACTGGAACACCCGTGTCAGACGTTTCCCCATCAGCAATATTGTTAGGGCTACGGCTGCTACCTGTTCGCCTCTTCTGAAAAGAAATATTAGCAAATACATGAGACTCTTCTTTCTGTTCAAAGCTTTATGTTTCATGAGGCTGTTGTAGGCCACCACAGCATACCACCTTGATCCTAACAGAAAGGTACCAACTGAACAATACAATTAGAAATTCCACTGCAAACAGCCTACAACGGAGTTTTTTAAATCTAAGGGCATGCAAATACATTTATGGACACATGCACACAAAAGGCAAGATGCCCAGAACTGAGGCAGAGGAAATGTCATCTGAGGTGACATAAGACCGACCAGTTCCTCCCCCCACAGCAATGCTGTGCTTGCTTTTCCCTGCTGCTTCGCTGGCAGCAGGACTAGATTCTGTTCTAACGTTTGCTGCGTTTGACCAGAACAGATAAAGGGTTTCTGGCAAAACAAGAAGGCTGAAAGGATATCCTGCAAGAGTCATAAGTGCATCAGGTCCTGATTAAAAGCCTGTATCTTTACCAAAAGGAAGGAAAAGGGAGGTGTATATACGGAGATAAAAAGGGGGAAAAAGTCACAGTGGAGGAAATGGGAACAGGCTCTGCTGCTGCTGGCTGAGAGTGACACCAGAGAAACAACACTGGCCAAAGCCAATCCTAGAAGCCAGTTTGCTGGAAGGGATTGAGGGCTAGCAGGGCTACATCTATCACCACACCCCACTTCTTCACTCCCAGGAAGGATGCACACCTACCCTATGTGCCTGCGCTTCCCCTGCTTCTGAGGCTTGCAGGCCATCCTGGTAGGAAGGTACTGGAGGGCTCTCTGCAGACATCAGGGATGTTCTCTCATTGCAGGGCTCCTCCTCACTGTCTGAGTTGTTCATGAACGTGATCATCGTCGCTTCCCCAGGGAGCGCTCAGGAGGGGCACAGCCAAGCACTACTCAAGGCTGAGGGGACACGCAGAGCAGAAAGAAAGAGAAGCAGTGAACACCACAGTGCAAACAACAGTAAGTCTGAAGAGAAGGCACAATTTCAGCAGGGAGGTTACAGCAGGCTATGGAACTCCGTCTCCTTGTAACAGCTGATTTAGCCTACTGTCACTCCAGGCACGACAATCTGTTCAGTTAAAGTCAGTGACATTTGCAGTCAGAGAGAACAGCAAAATGCAGCACTGAAGCAATTTTAATACTTTTTCTTTGCCACAGCTTTCACAGTTGCTGCCTCTACTTTCCCTCTGCCACTAGTACACCTTGGCTTTCACAAAGGAGGTTTCTCAGTGTTTAGTGTTTGTTTTGCAGGAGCCAAACAAAGCTTCACCTCAAGTGTTGGCTGCCTGCTAGAAAGCTAAGAGACCTCAGCTCTTACACAACACTCCTGAGAGCATCAGCAAGTAGCAGAAGTTTCTTAGTAACCTGGAGCCTCATCTTTACATAAGCTCTAACCAGGAATTACATGCTGTCTTCCCTGTTATGACTGTTTATTAATCAGACTAATTTTATAAACAGTTTTTCTCTTTGCTATGGACAAGGAGAGGTTTGTAGAGAAAGGGAAAGACCCGCCTCCTTAGGTGAGCTACTTCTTTTTTTTCCCCTTACGTTGCCTTGTGAATAAAAGCAGAACTACTCAGATGGGCAAAAACTTGGAGTATAAAAGTGAGGGCTAGAAATGTTTGGCTTCTTTCCACCTGCTGCTGTGCAAAAAGCAAGCAAAGCAGTGGCACAGTGCAGAAAGGAAAGGAGCAGCTCTTCTTTCTATTCACCAGAGAAAAGAGGTACACTGCCCTGGATTTTGCAGAACAACCTTAAAGCCAGGATTTCGGGAAGCTGTAAAGGCATGTGACAAAAATTCCTTCTAGCACTTAAGTTAGCTTAACAAAGCAACCAAAGTAAATAAGGTTAATTCAGTCACCTTCTGATTCTCAGCCACCTGTCCATAAGCAATGTATTGTGCAGCTGAAATACGTATGAGAACGCCTCTCCTCTGCAGTATTTTACCAAAAGTCTCAGGAAATATATCCAGCTCTGAAGAGGAAGCTGGAGAAGCCACATGACTTGGACACAGTTGCTTAAATCTGAATCACGCATTCACAGTCCAACCAGTACACTATGCCCTCTACCAGCCCGCTTGAGAGGTCAAAGTGGATACTCACAGACTTGAAGATCTCTGAGATATTCTTGCTTCTCACTGAATAAATTGAAATTCACTGTGGAGGAAGCAAAGATGGAGGAATGGGAGATTCCCCTTTCATAACCTCCTCATCTGGTACCTTCAAGAAATTTTAGAATATCAACTCTGTCTGGCCAAGCAAAACATCTTTCAGACATCTGTTCTTCCCCTGCCTTCTCTTCAAGCTTTTTTATCACTAAATGAGGAACAAAATGATATGAAAGTGGTACAGTTACAGGAAACAAATGCAGGGGTAGCCCTCAGAACTAGGCCTGTCAGCTTCACAGTAATATACTGTGCTCATACTCAGTGAGCTGCCTAGCATCTGCATGTGTGTGCTTATTGCTTACAGAGCCCAAAATCTCCTCTCCAAGTGCTTAACACACTCTTCTGACTGAGCATGTGAGGGCTCACAATTTACATTTGAGAGCCTAGATTCTGGTTCAGTTACAGGATTTAGGACTTTAACGAAACTGGGTATATAAAGTCATTCAATCATGGATCTGTGAACAGGCTGGGTTTTGCATGCCACGGGATCTATGACCCATGGAACTTAAATAACTCTCAAACCCCGCTGCTCATGTCAGAGACCAGGGAAGAAATAAAGATTTATTCTCTGATAGTTTGGGACTAATATTTAGGTTTTAACAACCCAATGAAAATATTAAAGAACTTCTTGTCCCAGTTTAAAGAAACTTCCTTACAATTTTTGCTATATGAACAGAGCAATTCTGCAGAGGATTTAGAAGGGACAACCAATTAGCCTACTTTCAACACCCTAGTTATGCCTACTGGAGGAGTTAAACCAATAGCAAAAACACGGTGCTAATTACTAACCTCCACAATTACATGGGAAAAGAATCTCATGATGTAATGCAATCATTTTTAAGCTGGACATTTTCTGCTATTCTCCCTCAACAAGGTTATGGATAAATGTAAAGATGCTTCTGGTCAGCAAGCAGACTCAAACCTGAACACAGCTTTACTTGTTTACAAGGCTTTGGTTTCAGTGAGGGCTGACACAAGCAGACCCCAACATATCCAGGATTTTACAGGACTCCTGTGGCAGCCAGCCCTCAACAAATCCTCAAACTCTGTCCTCAGAGCTGCCTTAAACTGACCTAAATACACGGTCCTGCCAAAGAGGTTGTCTCACCACCCTCAGTCTCTCTGGTGCCAACACTAGGTGCTCATCAACGGTCTAGCTCTTTTGAAAAAGACAACAGGCACCTGTTTTCCTTCACTTCCACAGAGCCAGGTTCCAGCAGGACCGGCTGCCCGGCTGGCTATGTGAGCAGCCCCAGTGCCAGTGCCCACAGGAGGAAAAGGGAGTGCTGGGCCATTCCCCTTCCAGCAGTGTTGAGCCTTATGGTGGAAGCCCTCTGCTCACTCCCAGATAAGCAGCCTGCCCTCGCCTCAGGTCTGCCACATGGGTGGCAGCATGGCTCTTAGCCAAGCAGGGATCTTTAATAGATGGTTTACAGAGGCAGGAACACTGGCCCTCCCGCTTTGCCCCACCATGGACTCAGCAGAGAGTTTATCTAATGCCACTATTTATTCATCAGACGTGCAACTTTGAACTGGCACCACGGCTGGGCTGGCTGCTAGTTAACAGCTGTGGTTTAAGCAGTCTGTCCTTCAGGGAAGGAAGGACCAGCCTGGCCACTCGCACACCCAGGTACCCAGCGCGAAAGCGTGCTTTGAGCAGAGCAAGCCTCTGCTGTGGGGGCTTGCTTGCCAAAAAGAAAGGGAGCCACAGAGAGCCACACTGTCTTCTGATACCATTTCACTGGTTAAGGTAAGGGGCCTTGTGGAGAGGATTTCTGCCTCCCAAGGACACCAGACAGGACACCCCATAATGGGGAGCACGGGAACCTTCTTTCCTACTTGTGCGTGACACCAATACATCACTTAGGCTGACTGTGTTTTCCTAGGCTGAGCTAAAGAGGGGGAAAGACAGTTCAGGAATGGAAAGCATGCATTGCTGAGACAGTCACGCTTCCTTTCTGACTATAGCAACAGGAGGAGCTTTCAGCGTGTGGGCAATGTAAGCTGTATCTATATTCACAGAAAGCTGTAGAGCACAGACCACCAAATACAGTAAACAGAGAAGTTCAACAACTTGTGCCAAGACCATCATCCAATTGGCCCAGCAGGTTGCAGGGTATATCAGGCAAGGTTCTCCTCTTTTCCTCTGCGGATGGATTCAAAATTTGGTCCCATTCAAAAATCATATGATGTTTAAGAGCCAAAAGACAAAACACTCAAAACCATATGGCAAAAATGAAAGGGGATGGAAACTAGGTCAGTAGTAACTGCTTCTACAACGGAGCAGCTGAGGTGGGAATACAACCACTCCTGCTTTGTAGCAGTCTCATGAAGCCTGCAGGAGAGCAGGAGTCACCATTTAGCTCCTTCCAGATATCCTTTGTTTAAGAGACCTCCTTCCTCAACTGGAGTGATAAATCAGCTTTATAGATTTTGATGAAACTGGGACAGTTCACACTAACATCAGGATCTCGGTTTGCCTTTTCATTTCATGCTGCACCATCACTGTGCTGCAAACAAACCTAAATACTTTGCTTTCCATTTCATCCATCACAAACAATACCAGTGCAATATAGAGCACAGAACAGCTGCTATAGGCTGGCAGAAATCTTAATAATCCTCTTGAGAGTTAGAATTCCTGCCTATAAGTATTGTTCGCTTTGATGGCAATTAGATGAAGGGAATTAGTTTTCCTTTGCTATATTTAGATCGAGAGAAAGCTTTCGGCTGACACTGACAGCCTGACATTCTCCTAAGATTCAGCTGTAGTAATCACTGCTGTTGGTAAATACGAAGAAGAGGAGAAAATTTTTAAGAAATTTTCAGTGCAGAGGCCAAAATTAGGAGGAAAGATATCCAAGGGTTTTGCCAATAAACCCAGAACGTGCAAGCTGCTAAAGTGACAGGGGTCTTGGAACACACCATCTCAGTGGTCAACAGAGAACTTGCAAATGCTGTTCTCTTTCAGCTCCAGAACACAAAATTAACAAAACAGGTGATGCTGGGGGAAGATGTAGAGATTCATAGCCCTCTTTCTCCATTTTAAGGCACACTAACATAGCTGAACTAGCACTGCTTGCTTTTGCCCTGGAAGAGAGGCACTGCATAGCCTCAAAGGGTTATTTTGCTGGCAGAGCTGAAATCAGACCCTCCCCAAGAGCATCAGAAGGATTGTTTTGCCAGCGTTATGCCCAAATACGCTAGCAGTCAACTTTCCACCACAGCATAAAGGCACCACAGCCCTGCAGACCTATTTACACCAGTAAAACCTCAAAGCCTGGGTCAGCCTTCGTGCACAGGAGCAGCTACTCGCGTTGGCCCTAACACTGCCAGGGGCATGAGCCAGCAGGTGCTGGAGGGACACCCAAGGACACCTGTACCGGGACTGGGTGCCAGCGCCTTAGCCGGGCAGCTGGGGCAATGGGGGCAGCCAGCCACGGGGGACGGGGAGCCACGGGGGCCTCCGCTTCCCCACGGGGGCCTCCGCTTCCCCACGGGCACACTGGTACGTGCGGGGCTGGGTCAGCTCCCCTGTCCACCCATGCACACGGCCAGCCCGGCCACACACACCGCAGCTGGCAGAGAGAGAGGGAGATAACAAACACTTAAAAAATATAAGACCAGTAAACCCTGCCAGGCGGGAGGCCCGAAGGAGAGCTGGGACCCGTGCAGGAGTTTTCCCCAGCTGCCCTTCCCACC